>NC_143390.1:12877826-13178621 GCF_980474605.1 Leiobunum rupestre
TTTTTATTTCAAATCATGTACTGTTGACTAGTAATGGCAAAAGTGGATATAATATCCACTTTTGGTAATGGTAAATATGATTTTTAAAAAAAAAAGTTCCTATTTTGCACTGTGCCAATTAGTATTATATAAAAAAAAGTAAAATTAATTTGATCAATTAATGTTATAAATTAATTTTTACTTGGAAGTCTTATTTATAATAAAAGATTTTTAAACTTATTTGATAAAAATTAATAAAATAATCACCATCGTCATTAAATAAGATTTAAACTTAGTCATCAAATTTATCATCTGCTAGAATTGGTTTTAGTAAATTTACTAATCCACATATGACCTTCAGAATTTCATCACAGTAGGGAACTAAATCAAGGTCAAATTTATCATTTAAAATTTTAAATAATTTGATTCTTTGAATATTTCTCTCCACGTGAACACGAGCGGATGCAATTTTTTGATTTTTTACATTTTCTTCCTTACTAAACTGTTTTTTTTTCTCTCAAAAATGGAGGGATGTGTAGAGCTATTCCATTGGCCGCACATTCATCTTCAATAAGGAAGCCTAAATTTAAGTTGAAAGGAGTTTTAAAATATTTTTTTTTAACATATTACACTTTTATGCATACCTTTGTCAACCATAATTCCATCAATAAATTGTTCACAAAGATTTATGACCCCACTCTCAATGGTGACTTCCTTGTCGCTTACCTTTCCACCCCAGGGGTCGCTAACGAGCGTGATCATGCCAGAAGGTGAAATTCCAATGATAATTTTTATTGTGTGAGTTCCTTTATAATGGCTGTAGGTTGCCACTCTGTCGTGAAATGTGTTGGGCTTCATCATAGGTACTTCTGAACAGTCCAACACAATGCGAGTATTATTAAACTCTTTAAAACATTTAGGAAAGTTACTTCTGATATTTTCTATATCCGGCCAAAAGATAAATTTCTTTAAAACTTCAGCAAGGGCACAAAGGGTTCTTTTGAAATATGTTGAAACTGTTCAATTCGAAATGACAAATAATGAAGCCAAAGCGTCAAATGTCAAATTTGACTTAAGCTTCATTAGGGTTAACAACACCCTATCTTTTACAGGCATTAGAAAATTAGCGAGCTCGCTCTGGTTTTCAAGCCCTAAAACCTCACTTGAAAGGCTTTCAAATAGTTCTTTCCCAATGCCAGTAAGAGACACAAAATCAGCATTTTTCATTCCATTGCTTGAAATTCCAACTCTTGACCCAGCAAAATACTTTCCATGGTCCAAATAAACTTGAACACCAATAGACGCATTCGTTACTCTAGATGGTTTGTGAGATTTGTCCTTTCCTTGGGCTTCAGTTGTTACTTCAGACGAAACATTATCATCCGGAGCTGGTTCACTTGCGCTTGCAACAACTTTTGGAGCAATGGAATCTGTTATTGGCGATGTTGAACATAGAACTGCTTGATTTAAAATTAAATTTATGTTATTATTCTATTTATTATTTCACAAAAGTTTACCATAAAATAAGAATACCTTTAGAACGCTTTACGTAACGTTGAGCTCTTTCTTTTATTCTAACTTCGGTTGATTCTTTAATTGGCTTACATGGCAATTTTTGGGAGGGAATGGAGTTACATTTCAAACGTCTTCTTACAGATCTACCATCTATTGATGAGTTTTCCGATTAATTTATTTTAAAATAATTAATATTATTTGCATCTCACCATTTCTTTCCAAGAAGTCATCATCTGTAAAATGGGCGCTACAAATCTGAGCCCACTTACTAGGCCTTTTCCCCGACTTTATCTTTGTTAACCATACATTTAAAAGTTTCTTACAACTTGGGAATTTATGAAATGATAATCCTGGCTTTGGTTCTTCACTATTTTCTTCAGTTTTACGTTTTTTAAGCGCAGTATTATTGCAAAAAGGGACAAAACTTCTCCCACCTCTAGCGTTAATGTGAACCGCCATATTTCTTGGATTTGTTTTGATTTTGATCACCACTATACGCCGGAAAACCAAGCTGCAGGGGTAGCGACGGCAGCGCCACCTATACCCGTTTCGCTAGCGAATAATACACAAATTATTAAAAAAGAGTTCACAGATTTTACAAATTATTTTAGGTCGTACAATTTTATACAATTTTAAGGAATTAATATTTTAATTTTATTACTTGGATTTTAATGTTTTGTTAAGGTTAATTAAATTTTATGACGTTACAACAAATTTTCAAAAAAGGGGAGGACGAATGAGGTTCCACACCGATCGCCACGAGGGGGCCTAGCCCACGCCGTGATAGAGTGAGAGAGCGGGGACAGTGTGGCATGGCTTTTGTGTACACTCTGTTTCAAAAGTCTTGACCTGTTATAATTTCAAAATTAAAGTTGGTCTAATTCCATTTCTACAAGAGCTAGAAGCGATGTTGTAGGCTTATCAGAAAGATAAGAGTGAAACAATAAAGGTCTGATCTATAATTAACCAAAAACCTTCATTTCCGATTTAGTAAACTTCTTTGAAAATGGGTTAATCAATGTTTTTATTGGATTTTCTTAATCTGTGGGGTCGAAAATCTGAAACCATATTTAAATTCCGACCAATAGTTAAAATGTTACAACCGTTTAAAGAATTGGTCGAAACACGGCTTAAACTAGATTCATAAATAAGATTCTAGCGTAATTAGTTGTAGGGTCTAAATGTGTGACACGTTAATTAGTTCGATTATTATAACGCATAAATCATAACGTATAAGACCGAACAAATATAAAACGAAAAGTCATAAATCTAATGTGGCGTTTTGAACTGGTTAACTCATATTTTGTGGGATAGGAATTTGATCAGAGGAGCTCCGGGAAGAAACAATGGCCATTCCACCGTGTAAATTTAAATTACGAAAAAGCTAATTTCGAGCTGAGTTAACGTAAAATGGACATTTGCGGTATGGCGAGGTGTTGCAAACCGAAAGTTTTCAAAAGATCGATTCCGCCAATAGCCTTTTCAGTTTACATAGAGCCACGTAGTGGCAAATGCGACAAGCTCAAGAACTGCTGGTTTTTCGTCTGCTAAGCAGACGATTTTTTAATTAAGCGTCTGCTTAGCAGACGAAAATCCAGCAGTTTATGAGCTTCTTGCATTTGCCACTACGTGGCTCTATGTAAACTGAAAAGGCTAATTGGTTAGGTGCGAATTGCTTTGCCTTATAAAGTGAAGGTTCCCTTCCTCATCGTCATAACGTCATCTGCTCCATCGTCTTCTCTACTTACTTTCATAGTATTAAGGAAACACGACGGAACAGAGGACGTCATGACGTAAAGGAAGTGAGACGTGAAGATGGAATTTCGAAACATTACTTGTTTGGAATCGACCTAAAGCATTCAGAGGAAATATAAACCGCGCAGCGCTGCATCGTGGACCGCGGTCCATTTGCGGCTCTCAAATATTTAAAAGGCATACATCTAAACAAAAGAAAATTGCATGAAGTAATTTGATACTGACGTTGTTTTCGTTTGCTCAGCCCATATATAAATAGAGTAGCGGCGTCCGTCAGTTCTGTAACCAAAAGTATTTCCCATTTTTTATGTGCTATATGGAATTTTTGAACGGCCACAAACAGACGAAAGTAACCAATTACTCAAAAAAGAATTTTTGTTCTATACTTTGATATGTATTATTTTGTCATTATAAAGTAAACACTGAAACAGTAAATTGAAATTCGTCTGGAAAAATCAAGGCGATGATGTTGCAATTTAACTTTAAAAGGGGGAGACAAATTAAATGGATTGGTAAATTCCTGAAGTCAGGGAATATCATTTTTTCCCTCTATGAATTGACGATACATTTTCTTTGGGTCATCATAACATTGCCTTTCTTTAAATTTAGGTCAAGAACGTCAAGAACATCGGTTTTTATTTTAAAATGGGGCAAAACGTTTCTTAAAAAAATTTATATAAGTTGTAAAGGTCAGGAACAGCCAAATCGGGGTAATATTTGTGCTTTCTCTTGAAAAAATAAACTTCTGTTGAAATATGGAATTAGTCGATTTTAATTTAAGTCAAAAGCAGACGCTGTTGTTTATATGGAGATTTTAACGGTGGCTCAAAATAAACGTAGTCATAATTTGATGTATGGTTTAAAAATTTATTTCAGTAATTAATAGTTAAGTCGCATCACCTCTCCTTCGAACACATTCTAGTAATCTTCGTCGAAATTAATTTGTTAGTTTTCTCACGTAGTCTGCAGGAATTTGTTAATGAGCCTGACGCACCATATCTGCGAGATCGTCTTGCGACTGTGGAATAAGTTTTTCAATTAATCTTGCCATTAGCGCCCAGTAGTTTTCCATGGGATTTAAATCGGGAGAGATTGCCGCCCAATCTAGCACTTCTATGCCTTCATTTTCTAAATGCGCCGTTACGATTCTAGCTTTATGACTGGGACAATTGTCGTGCATAAAAAGGAATCTGAAATTTTGAATTAAATGGTTAATTAAAAATTATTAATTTAACATTTTTTTATATAATTTATTTATCTTAGCCTAGACTACTGAAAAACTCGCGATTGACCGTAAATCCATAACCGTTACGTATATTTATACAGATCCCGAGAGTGTTAAATAGTATCAACGTCATCGCTCTAAAATGTGCCGTTACTCCGTCGACATACGTGATAAACAAACGAATATTGGGAAGCGGCAAAAGGGCAACCGTGCAATGTGAAACGCAGCACGGTCTATAATTACACTAAATGTAGACAATGCGCTTGAAATTTAGTATATATAAAAGCTATAGAATGTATTTGATGGCATTTCAATATGTCGTCAAAATATTTGTGAAGAGCCGTATACTTATTTATAACGCAGGAAATATTCCAGTTATAAAAGTTATTTTTAATCAAGGAATAACTCTGCGCTTGTATTCAATCGAGAGCGCTTGAGAAAAATCAAATAACTTCGGGAAGTTCGGGTAGGTATCGAACGTGTGACCTTTGGGTTACCGACACAACGATATAACCATATTTGGGTGCCCTCTTCGCGCCGAAATCTGGAAACACAACTGTATATGAGGCGTAACAAAATTCCATTGATTGTATATAATGGATTTTACGGCGGCCGACTTTGGTTTAAGTATCAGTCGCTGTCAGTTCAATTAGTCGCATAGCTGATGCAAATTAGCAAATAGCACCTAGTTTTAAACTAATTCCATATTTCAACAGAAGTTTATTTTTTCAAGAGAAAGCACAAATATTACCCCGATTTGGCTGTTCCTGACCTTTACAACTTATATAAATTTTTTTAAGAAACGTTTTAAAATAAAAACCGATGTTCTTGACGTTCTTGACCTAAATTTAAAGAAAGGCAATGTTATGATGACCCAAAGAAAATGTATCGTCAATTCATAGAGGGAAAAAATGATATTCCCTGACTTCAGGAATTTACCAATCCATTTAATTTGTCTCCCCCTTTTAAAGTTAAATTGCAACATCATCGCCTTGATTTTTCCAGACGAATTTCAATTTACTGTTTCAGTGTTTACTTTATAATGACAAAATAATACATATCAAAGTATAGAACAAAAATTCTTTTTTGAGTAATTGGTTACTTTCGTCTGTTTGTGGCCGTTCAAAAATTCCATATAGCACATAAAAAATGGGAAATACTTTTGGTTACAGAACTGACGGACGCCGCTACTCTATTTATATATGGGCTGAGCAAACGAAAACAACGTCAGTATCAAATTACTTCATGCAATTTTCTTTTGTTTAGATGTATGCCTTTTAAATATTTGAGAGCCGCAAATGGACCGCGGTCCACGATGCAGCGCTGCGCGGTTTATATTTCCTCTGAATGCTTTAGGTCGATTCCAAACAAGTAATGTTTCGAAATTCCATCTTCACGTCTCACTTCCTTTACGTCATGACGTCCTCTGTTCCGTCGTGTTTCCTTAATACTATGAAAGTAAGTAGAGAAGACGATGGAGCAGATGACGTTATGACGATGAGGAAGGGAACCTTCACTTTATAAGGCAAAGCAATTCGCACCTAACCAATTAGCCTTTTCAGTTTACATAGAGCCACGTAGTGGCAAATGCAAGAAGCTCATAAACTGCTGGATTTTCGTCTGCTAAGCAGACGCTTAATTAAAAAATCGTCTGCTTAGCAGACGAAAAACCAGCAGTTCTTGAGCTTGTCGCATTTGCCACTACGTGGCTCTATGTAAACTGAAAAGGCTATTGGCGGAATCGATCTTTTGAAAACTTTCGGTTTGCAACACCTCGCCATACCGCAAATGTCCATTTTACGTTAACTCAGCTCGAAATTAGCTTTTTCGTAATTTAAATTTACACGGTGGAATGGCCATTGTTTCTTCCCGGAGCTCCTCTGATCAAATTCCTATCCCACAAAATATGAGTTAACCAGTTCAAAACGCCACATTAGATTTATGACTTTTCGTTTTATATTTGTTCGGTCTTATACGTTATGATTTATGCGTTATAATAATCGAACTAATTAACGTGTCACACATTTAGACCCTACAACTAATTACGCTAGAATCTTATTTATGAATCTAGTTTAAGCCGTGTTTCGACTAATTCTTTAAACGGTTGTAACATTTTAACTATTGGTCGGAATTTAAATATGGTTTCAGATTTTCGACCCCACAGATTAAGAAAATCCAATAAAAACATTGATTAACCCATTTTCAAAGAAGTTTACTAAATCGGAAATGAAGGTTTTTGGTGAATTATAGATCAGACCTTTATTGTTCCACTCTTATCTTTCTGATAAGCCTACAACATCGTTTCTAGCACTTGTAGAAATGGAATTAGACCAACTTTAATTTTGAAATTATAACAGGTCAAGACTTTTGAAACAGAGTGTACATTGAGACACATAAACCATTTGTTTTTTTCTCAATATTGATATCTAAAAACGATAAGAGGGCCAAATTTCCAATTTCTGAAGTATATTTAATTTTTGAATTTAAATTATTAATAGTTTGGTGAAAAGATATATTCGACTAACGATATTTCACATGATAAAAACATGAAAATCATTAGTATTTACAGCTCGACGGGACTTTAATCGTACGCTAGCAGTTCTAGTCGATACTAAACAAGGTTATTTAAAAAAAAACCCACAAACAACCCCTTTTTAAGGAAAAATGGTTTATTACGCAATATTTACGTCATGAGAAGTCGCGCAAACGGAAACCCGCGCAAATGAGGGAACTGCGGAAAGGGGGTAATTTGCGCAAACGATAAACTGCACTCTTGAGGAACTGCGCAAATGCACAGTCGCGCAAATGGCCACTGGGCAAATAGGAAAAACGCCAATGAGAAAGTGCGCAAACGGAAACCGCGCAAATGGGAACCGCGGAGATGGGAATTGCGCATACGGACCCAAATTGTCCACGTAGGTTGTCACTATTATCTTCGTGGAATATAGTACACACATAGGTCAGCTCGTGATCGTTTGAATCCAAGCGATTTTAAACTTTCTCTAAATTTCGGTTCCACTGGAGACCAGACTGATGTAATCCATATATACTTTTCTTAAGTTTACAAACATAATTTCCATTTTCCACATCGGTATCAGTAGGTAAGGTGTTGAACGATTTTCTAAGCTCTTCTGTCAAATGGTCAAAGTGATCTGGAATTTCCAGTTTCTCTAAGTTGACCAACTTCCATGGAGCACCAAATCGTGTTTTCAAGAGTTTGTTCATTTGTTTCCGCTTCAATACGTTTAGTTTTCATAGGGAAAACATTTTCTTCAAATTGAACGTCTCTGCTAATGAACACTTCATCTGTTTCCGAACTCCACAGTTTGTAAGCTTTTGCGTACGCAACGTACCCAATGAAAATAGAAACGTACGCGAAATGCGTTGTCTCATCATGGACAGTGGATTTTTAAGAGGACCGGAAAAGCCCCCTGGTTTTTAGCCTCCTATACCGATCACGCTAACATAAGTCGCTCAAGGTCAAAATAAAAAATTATATAAAACTTTTATATGATTTTTTATTTTGACGCGCCATATTTCTTTTATAACAAAAGAAATATGGCGCGTATATTTCGGTCGGCTAGAGTTTTAGATGGCAATAAAAAGCCAAAAAACGTTATTCACGAAGAACATTTATATGCAATAAGGTATGTATTATACATTTCTTTAGTATTTATATTGTGGTAATTAAAATATCTTTATTTTAAACATGTTTTAAAACATAAGTTTATTCAAATTCAATGAATGTCAGTTAAGCCTTAGTCATTTTACTTTAGTGTGTGTTTTAGTTTTCTTAATCTATGATTTTTTTAAATGATTACTGTGTTTTTAGGGCTGAAAATAAGAAAGAACCTCTAGAAATCGATCAAAATATTGATTTGGTATTAAATATAGCTTTTGATGAACCTGAAGATGAAGTGTTGAAGCTAAATAACTGTCTTAATTCGAAAGTCTACACACCTTATGTTCTTGTAGAGGAAAATGTTTTAAAATATCCACCCAAGAAAAAAGTGAAAGCTATAGCAACCTGCAAATCACCCAAATCAAGTGAGTTCATTCATTTGTTAAGTTGTATGCAGAACAGTGAAGCTTAAATTGTAATCTATTCCAGAAATTTCTGAACTCGAGTTCCAAGACCATGTGGTGGAAAGCGTAAGGAAATTGGGTCTATAGGGCAAATTTTCACTAAATTCCGAACTAAGTCTAGTCATTGATGAGCTTAGTCATATTGTTAGGGAAGATACTCTACCAACTTGGGATAATGGATATAAAGCATTAAGCGACATAACCACACGGATGTCAAAAGGATTTTGGACTGATGCTCAACGTGTACAATCTAATGAGAATATTCTTCAAGATACAATATCATTTTTATCATCATTTGCTCCTCCAGTAAGGCGTTTTAGGTTAATGTTTTTGAATTTCAAAATTTTATTTTTTATTATTCGTAGATATTCCTCTGTATGGATTTTCACCTAGAAAAATTTTGCGCTGCTGAACTGTTACGGTGCCTCCTAAATTTATTGCAAATATACGTAGAGAAAATAGAAGCAGAAGCTGAGAAAGAGCCTGAGAAAGTTCAAGATGTTCCTATCAAAATTGATACTAAAGAAGCTTTAAGAAAACTTCAAATACTATATTTCGTTGCTGGGTCAACTATTAATTCAGTATGCAAAAGTAAACAAATTGCTGCGGATTTTAATCTCCTAGACAGTCTATCAATAAAGGGTTCAGAAGATGATATTAAAGCGTATATAAACAAAGAGTTACCAACCTTAGAAATTACTGGTTAGGTAAGTTTAAATAATAGAGGCGGCCTTCTTTATGTAAGAAAGAACACTTTTACATTTTTTCAAATGATGGACAAAATTGTTACCCCATATTATAATGGCACTGCTTTAATTGAAAATAACTCTAAGAGAAGGGAGCATGCGAAAGAAAACATTCTAAAAAATGAAAATTTAAAACAAATGTGGAAAACTTTGATACAGCTTTCCAAAGTTCCGAATGAAAAAGAAGAGTTTGTCCTTAAAAAGATTATAGTAAGCTACCTTAAACTTAGGGGAAATGGCTTGCAATTGTATTTACGTGCAAAAAATTTTGGGGCCAAAAATGCAAAAATTAAATCCCAAGCCAGTTTAAGAAAAGGGTTAAAAGAAAATAAGGGTAAAAAACCAGTGCAAGTTGAAAATAAAAACAATGATTTGGTAGCTACTGTGAAGAAAGATTTTCAACTCCCACTTAAAGTAAAGGGTATAGTCCATAATGGACATGAAATATATTTAGTTTAGATAAACTAAATTTTTAAAAATTATGTCTTTGTTCCTAAACTTTTAAAACCATTCAATTTAAAGAATCTAATCAATAAGCATTTTGTGATATTTTATTAAGAAATGTTAATGATTTTTCACATGGATTAAAATTTCAATAGTTAACAAAAAATGTAGTTAATTTTCAACCAATGTGTTACCAGTTTGCGGAGCTTTCACAATCCCATCTAAATCTTTAAATCTGTCAACATTTTGGGCGAAGTGCAGGACATCAGGATTGGTGTTCCCACCACATGAGCCTCTTTGTTTTCCAAATTCTTGCTCCAAGCAATCCTGATTTAGATGGCTTGTTAAGACAAACTTGGCATTTTTTTCAGCAGGAAACGAATAATAGCAGGAATTGAGTTAGCTGTCATCTGAATACCCTCAACTGTCTCTCGACTAAGTGTCATTTTTTTTCTTTCAGGAGCTGTAACTGATTTTGGCAATTTGTCCACTTCTGTTTGCCATTCCAACAAATAATCTACGAAGGGTCCTTCAAGCCACTAAATGTATAAATTTTATTAGTACTAATCAAATTAATTTAAAAAAATTATAGTACCTCCAATCTTGCATCATTTTCACTAAAATATGGAAGCAAGTTAGGATTTCGCTTAAAAATTCCCTCTTTTAAGTTTCTTGTGTTCATGCAGTCGAAAAATTTGTTCATCATTCTGATTAGTTTTATAGTTTCACGACATGAGTCACCAAACTCTAACTCTAGAGCATTTGCCACTGCCCCACTAAACACTTGAGCCGCTAGGCCTACCCTCATTCTAGAGTGAGTTTAAGTATACGTGGTCTCTGGTAAGTTTTGGTACTAGTTTCAGGGTTCGCTGATAGTCTAAATCGTACAGATCAACAATATGTTTCCACTGAATTTGTTGTCCATTCTTGATTAAGTTTTTGGTTTTCGTGTGAAAGTTGCTATTACTAAAGCCATTCCTAGCTGTTTTCAAAAGATGAGGAGGATCACAAATGAAATAGACATCGCAGGCATATATATTTTTCCAGAAAAAACTATCTTGCACAAAATTGTGAATCATTTTTCCCAAAAATTCTAGTTTTGATAGTGCTTCGGAAATGATACGATGAAGACTATCTGTATTCATATCCTTGCAAGGGAAATAAGCGAGTGGGAACTTGAAATCACCAGTTATACTTCTGATCATGATTTGTAGGACGTGCGTTGCTACTTCTGGTAAATCATTATTATCATTCAGCAGTTTAATTTTTTAAATTTCATTTCCAGTTGCATCCAAATTGCTAAAGCCCACTAGCTCTCCTGTACTTGCACGATAAATAATGTCCTCTTTGATACTCATTTCGTTCAAAATAATAGAAACGTATCGCTGATGATCTTGGGGACACGCTTTATAAAGCATTTCCCTTGCCTGCAGTAAACTTTCTGGAGTAAATCCAGAGTTAAGACCAACATGAGAACTATGATTGTACAAAGTTCTTTTGGATGGCAACTCAAACAAACCATTATCCTGCATAGCATTATAAGCTGAAGAAGACTTTTTGTAAAGATGCATAGCCCATTTAATGATTTTAGGATGCCAACGACGCTGTCT
This sequence comes from Leiobunum rupestre, assembly GCF_980474605.1. Taxonomy (NCBI): domain Eukaryota; kingdom Metazoa; phylum Arthropoda; class Arachnida; order Opiliones; family Sclerosomatidae; genus Leiobunum; species Leiobunum rupestre. The sequence goes on from NC_143390.1 coordinate 12,889,187, forward strand.
CTTGTTTTTTGTTTGCATTATTGCCAATTGCTGTTCAATGAAAAGTCTTTTAAAAGAATTTTTGCCCAATGTTTTTTTTGCAACTCTAATTGATCTGCAATAAGTTTACTATCAGCATTATGGAAATACTGACCACACTGCTTAGAGTCCTTCTTTAATTGATACTTGATTTTCGTAATTTTTTTCCTTTGGTCTATCCCTCTTTGGGTTTGAGTTTTTAACTTCCTTAGTAACTCACTTCTTGGTAAATAACTCACTCTTTGTTCACCACATTTTGGTTTCCTCCGGCGAATAATGCTATTTACCAAAAGTCTGCGATATTTTGTACCAGAATTGCACAAATTTTTAGTCTGCAAATAAATTTTCTTCTGTTGCTTACGTTGACTCAGAACGACTTCACAGTAATTCGAATGAACTGCGTCGTCGAATATGCTTTTATAGCCAGGTGTTTTCTCCATAGTTACAAAATGATTTATAAGTTCCTCTTAGAAAATTCCAGTGCTGAGTGGAAATAAATTTACGGTGTTAAGATTGTTAATCAATTTATCTACACACGTGATGTCCGGCAGTGACTTTATTAATGGATGATTATCGGTGATAACCTTCCCATGAATCTTCAGTGTGCCACGAACCTCGTGATCTTTCAGACAGAATGATTTTGTAATTAATCCTTTTTCTATGTTTTGATTCGTTAAGGCAATACCATTATCGATAATCGTTAATAGCCATTTTTTAGGAATACATTTTCCAGCAAGGGATTGAGACGTGACTAGTTTACTAAATGCAGACTTCTCATTTAAAACACCGAATATATGGTTAGTGCTTTCTACAATCATGGTTGAATTAAGAACAACTTCTTCGGCTCCATCTTCAAGCAGCTCAATGCTTTCTGCTAAAATACTTGATAAGTCTAGATCTCCACCATTAGTTTCTGTACTACTAATTGACTGCGATGTTTTGTCTAATAGCGATGGCCATGACCGACTCTATAATTGAAAAATACAACACTCATGAATATAGCTATGTATTATTTTTAAATCTGATAATAGCTATTCCAACTTACCATAAGATTTAAAGTTTCTGGAGTTTCTTCAAATGGTATAGGATTTGGACATTCAGTAGTAGGTTCATTGCCTCCCACAAAATGCTCGCCGCATAAATAATAAGATTTTTTCGCGACTTTACTAATGTCTAACTGATTGTCAAAACGACCACAGGCCACCATCCACTTTTTGCATTCGTCTAATTCTTTTTTCGGTCGAGGAAATGGTATAAAATTAGGACAAGGCTTAACGCGATCGGAGTTATTAAGACATAACGAAAACATACACCGCTTCGTTTTCGGCATTTTAACGTAAAATATTCAATGCTCCAAAATAATTTGAAAGTTATCCTAACGAAATTTAATTTTAAAATTATTTAAAAAAGAAATAACTACTAAAAACTAGCGAACGAACTGAGCAGCAGTAAAATCGGAAGCCATTTTAGAATTTGACGATCACGTGGAACAAACGACCTTGCGCGCCTCCTAAGGACCGTCTCAAGCTGATTGAAGCGCGGGGAGATAAAATTAGTACAGTGGAAGGCTAGCGAATTCCGGTCCTCTTAAAAATCCACTGTCCATGGTCTCATGCGAAAAGTTTCAGTGGGTTCGTTTGCTTCGGTATCTGGACCAAGTTCGGGCCTCGGGTTAAAAATTTATCACGCTTATTGTCAAAAGAAACAACCCAAATCTAAAAAGCCGAATGGTTAGTATTACAATTTTAATTATCATCGATGTAGTCATACATTGTTTGTTTTAAATATAATTTCAGGGGTAGACTTTAAAAAACGCTTCAAAATTAATATATTTGCCCAATGAAGAGTTTGAATCTCCTGACTTACCTTTTGTAAAAATTAGTTTTAAATGCTTAATTTCAAATGTTTTTCTATATTTTTATTCTTTTTTAACAGCTTTGCTTAGAAAACAATTAAGGCTAGAGGTCGGCGGATTAACCATAAAAAGTTTGGTTAACTGTTTTTTATGAACATTTTATACGAATAAACAACGATTTAACATACAAAAATAATCGGTTTTTCGTATATTTTTTGGATAATTTGCGGTTATGAATAAAAATAAATAATTGGATAATTTCTTATTCAAACGCCGATCTCTAATTAAGGCAAATCCAATAAAAATGATGACAAATGAAGCATTCCATTACTTGTCCATATTTACAATTGAAGGCACCAACGTATTAATAAACTTCGCTACAATTTAAATTTAACCCAACTTATGATTAAAGATGATTTGTGATAGTTCTTACAACTCTTGAATTGGCAAGATTTTCCCATATTTAGTTTACACCTTGGTAAAATAAAATAAACCATAGTTTAATATTATATCTGGTTAATGTAACTTAAAACAAATACCTTTGAAATCCAATCAGTAAAATAAAGAAAATTTACGCTTCAAATCAAACTTGGTCGAACCCTCGGGCCTCGTCCTCCAGTCCAGATTTTTTTTGTTTAGACTGCACAGTGTTTTAAAATCGACTTTTTGCGGCCAAAATTAAATACCGATAAAATGTAACATAACATTATATATTCTTCTGTGATTTTGTGCGTAGAATCTGAAAACATTGATCATTTTTTTCTAAGTGACAAAAGGAGGCCAAACGTTTTCTTTACGGAATTTTTCAGGATTTTTAGCGCAATTTATGTTAAGGGTGGTCATAGACGTTACTTGAAAGTTTGGTAAGTCTATAATAAATACAACCGCTGAAAATTGAATATAAAGCTTCAAATTTCATCAAAATGTGGCATTTTCAAATGGCTTTTTTGTAAAAGAGTGCAAGTGAATGCAAGTAATTTTAGAATTATCTCGTGGATAAATTTGTGTAGAATAAAATGCAAAAACTATGCGAGGTAAACGTCGTCAAGGTGTGTAGATACAGCAACTTTTATAACATGCAAAAAATCATACTTTCATCGGGAATTTTATCGTGTCTTTGATCATCTTGTTTTCTTTTAAACTTCTACAAAACGCACTATAGATGATCAAAGACACGATACAATTCCCGATGAAAGTATGATTTTTTGCATGTTATAAAAGTTGCTGTATCTTGGTTTTGCGCTTGTTGCAGCCTACTTCCAGGGGCTAGTAGGCCACACTTTGAACCTCTCTAGCGCTCTTTTAACTCATCGTAGGAAAATGGCGGAAAAAACAGGCATACTTCTCAACGCACCCCCTACAACTCCTTAAAATTTGTGTATAACCTTTTGAAACACCCTGTATATTGCGCGGGCAATTATTGAACTATAATTAACAACCTAATTTATTTGACCAAAAAACCGAGTTAAATAATTAGAAGGATGTGTATATTTGGTAGCAAACAAGCTTATTGAGTTCAGATACGAAGACATGAAACCAAGTACAGTTTTCTAAGAAACTTCCAAATAGAAAATTAAAATGTGCTCCTTAATTAAAATAAAAAGGGGCGAGTTATTTTTAAACTGCAAAGAATTTGAGTCAATAGATAAGTTTTTGAATTTTCTTCGAGATCTTTATGAAATCGCTTCCTGTTAGAATAATAGACTAAAGACTAAGTAGGATAGAGGGTGCTAGATCAGTAGGTGATCACATGAGGGCCAGGAGAGTGAGAGAAGGAATTCGGTCAATACTCTCATAATAACGATGTAACTACTACTAATAAAGACACTTAATTATTTTATGAAAGCGTAGTCTTTTTAATGTACTAAAACAAATAAAGATATAACATGGTGTCAGAAGTACCTCTGGTATGCAAGTGGGCCTACGTATTGTGATTTCTAGTGCTAACCCTACCCTTCTCGCTCCGCTCTTAACCCTTGGCGGATTGCGCCGCATTGACAGCCATGACTCAGGAAGTAGGCCCAACATCGTCGATGATGTTATCTATACGTTCACCAGATATATTTACAACAGGTTCGAAGTCAGCTGAGCCATGGCGGGAAAATAAGGAACGGTTTGACATTTTTTTTATAGCCTCTCAACTTGATAAAGATCCCATCCAACAACAGCGCAACACCTCATTGGTTCGGAGGGGTACCGGATATACAAAACATTGCTTTTTACGACACCGCCGGGTGAACGTACGTTGAACGATATTTATGACGCCTTTGACAATTATTATAAACCCTATCACAATGTGACTTATACAAGATATATATTTTTTACCACTAAGCAAGCTACTCAGCAGCCATTTGATGATCATTTGACGGTGTTGCGTACGCTGGCCGCTGACTGTGCTTTTGACACGTTACAAGACTCCTTAATAGCAACTCAACTAACGATTGGGGTCTGTAACGCGGAGGTGCGGAAGAAATTATTGGTTAAACCTACGTTGACCCTACAAGAAGCAGTGCAATTATGCCAAACTACGGAATCAGCTAACGCTCAAAGCCAATCCATATCGGGAAAGGATGCAGTGTCGTTCTCCGGTGACGCACAGGTGGACGCAATACAACGCACACGTCAATTTCACCGTGCACGCCAGCCTCAGACCAATTATCCCGCAATCAGACCAAGAGCGTACAGTGATACGTCACATAATACAAGGTCATATCGGGGTCGTGGACAGCGACAACAGCACTCGCAATCACAGGACCGCAGGGCAACTTCCCAACGTCAGTATAAGTGCATATGGTGTGGCTCTTTCAATCCTAATCACGCCTGCTCTGCAATGGGAAAAACTTGCCGGGCATGTGGAGGCATTAACCACTTTGCATCCGAATGTTGAGCCGTCCACACCTTGGAACAATACTTGCCATATTATGCTCCACATCAACCTACGCATATCCAACCGCAGACAATGATGCAGTGGATAAGGCCACTGCTGGGGATGGCGATGTGTACCTTAACCTGGATGCCAAATATCTTGATTTAGATACTATAGAAGATAAGACGCAGATGATGGATGACCAGATATGGAAAGCATCTTTATACGTTGCCAATACCCCAATCCTATTTAAAATAGATACGGGACCCCTACCACGACTACTTACGAATCGAAGGAAGACCAGAACTACAGAAAGCTACTCACAAGATCCGTGCGTACTCTGGACACACGGTTGAGATATTGGAGACGTGTACCATTTCTTGTGGATCAGATACAACGTCGGTAGTGACTCAATTTTACGTCACGAGGCAACGCTATACCCCGATAATCAGTGGGACAACCTCCAAACAGTTGGACCTCATCACTCGTCTGCCAACCAACTTGTACAGCATAGATACCATAGAGACGCACGGTCACAAGGGGATCCCCATAGAAGATTCGGCCTGCGGTCATAGTAAAATGACACCTCACGAGATACTAAAACAATATGGGGACCTCTTTGGGGAGATTGGAAAACTACCTGGCAAATACTCCCTGCAGATAAAACAGGAGGCGGTTCCGCGTATAATACCATCACGACCCATTCCCGTTCACTTAAAGGATAAGGTGAAGGCTGAGCTAGATAGGATAGAAAAACTACAAGTCATCGTACCGGTGACTGAACCTACACAATGGGTTCACCCTATGGAGATCGGGGATGGTTAACTTTTATTCAATAGATAAAGCTCTCAAAATTATTCGTAAAATGTTTTGATCAAGTTATTTATATTTCTGTATTATCCGATTAATTTTTTCGATAAATTTGTAAAATTAATCGGAAAAACGACGTTTTTTTCGATAAAAAGCTCAAAATTTACGAATAATACATGTTTTTTAATCATTTTACGAAATATTAACGGGTAAATTTCTTTGTTTACATTTTTTTCCCAAAAAAATCAATTTAATCATGGATAATGATTAACCGTTACCGACCTCTAGTTCACCCTATGGTTATCGCTCGAAAACCCAATGGTGACATTCGAATATGCTTGGATCCAGGGCAATTGAACACAGGCCTATTACGGGATTACTATCAAATTCCAACCTCACAAGATATCTTCATATCTTCTGTTATCGATATTCCAGACAGACATAGTCCAGTCTCATAAGCTCCCCTCTATTTCTTTGCCTGTTTCCTGTTTCTCCCACTATGGGTAAAACCCAGTTTAGACTACCTCTGTTTGGTATTAGAGAAGATCTCTCGCGTACCGTCGGCCTGAACCAAGGATCCTATATGTTAGAAGGATAGGTAGCCCTCCGGCCAGCCCGTGTTTTCAAAACGCCGGCAGCGCCGTCGATATTAAGAGAGCCTCTAAACGTGGGAAGTCTTGTTTCTATTCCCTCAAGGACAAATTTTGGCGGTGCTTCCTCCATGTTTTGTCCTTGACGGAATCTAAAGACGGATTCTCTATCGCGCATGACCCACCGACGGCGCTGCCATTTTTCGTCCCTCGCCTCATATCCTTCTAACATATAGGATCCTTGCCTGAACTTAACATGTACCTTTTGATTAAAGATTAAACCTTTTTATTCACCTTAAACGAGTTATTATTATGACGTAAACACGAAATGTAAAACGCATTTAACAATTCAGAAGTGGGATAAAGATATTCAAGTTGTTAATAGTTAGTGTAGGGAGCTGTTGGCTCGATTTCGTGGCATGCAGGGCTTGCCACCACCCTCCTACGCATTGTAACCCGGCCTCCTGAAATTATGGCTTCAAAAGTCACTTGATGACTTAGGCCTAAGGTGGTGTTAAAAAAAAAAGCCCACATTTACAATCGCAAATGTAAGCTTTGTCCCTAGCCGCCTTTCCCTTTACTTTGGAGAAACCTCTCGTTGTTTTGGGCGAACGCTGCTAGGGAGGGCCAAGACGACTCATCCTCGCTCGCGTCGTCTCTCTCTAGGAATTCTCCGAAAGGGGGCAACCTCTGACCCAAAAGGTTAAGAGCGGGGTGAAGTCGCCGGTGACGCTTTATTGCACCTCAGAAGGTCCGTCAAGATTTCTTGGCGGGCTTTTTCCTCTAGCCAATCGGTTTAGAGGACGGTGGCGTCATCCGAGGGGACCCCTATAAATAGGGGTGCCGCGGCACAGGAGGTCATCTTTTTTTTTCTGGAGCCAACGACGAAAGGACTCGCGATTTTTCTTCCTCTCTTAAAGGGGTTTTAGTTTATTTCTTTTATCATTTTTCTCTTTCCAACCATGCCTAACTGGTAATTATATATCTTATTATCAATAAAGAGTTTTATATTTTATATTGGTCTCTCGTACATGGGTTAAATATAAGCCGACAATCCAGGGCTTCACAAAGTAACGTAATTAACGAAAACGATGTATTTATGACAATGCACGAGGATTTAAAGCAAAAATCGAAAGACAATTTTCTAAGCCTTGCCCATGAGGTGAACGTTACTATGCGCCCAGTGGCCGAGGAAAAAGAAGTTAATGCAAGTTCAAGAAGACAATAAAGTAACGAGACGTAGCTCACGATTTAAAGGAATGGAACCGCCAGTGTACAACGTAAAACGAAGTTATACGTATTCAACTTCGCGTAAACTCGCCGCCGACGAAGCCCAACGAAATCGTAAGACAAAAACGCATGTATCGCGGAAACTTAAGCCTCACGAAAACGTAAATATCGACTACAAGCCTAACGTAATAGGAAACGATAAAGACGATATTTATAGCAACGCAAACGCTAATAACGACAACGAATTTACGGACAACAGTTCTGATTCTGAAGTGGACAATTCTTCAAATTCAAGTGAAAGTCTAAGCAGTGACGTAAGTGAAGAAAAATTTGAACTAGTTAACGATCAATTGGGTTTTCTGAACGATAAACAAAGAAAAAAATCACTATGGCTCTTGGAAATGATGGAGGTAATGCTAACCCCGAAGCTCCAGCAATTTACAATGCCACAGAGTTAGCTGACGTCATACAGACGGCTGTAGCTCAAGCAGTCGCTCAAGCAATGGCTGCGCTTAATGTAAATAGGAGAAGACGGAGGCGATCGAATGAAAGCCAACGACAGGGTAATGCTGAAAGCTCAGAAGAAAGTGATAATCCAGCAAGTGAAGATGACCAACGGAGTCAGAATGGAAACGTTCAAGAAGTAAAATGTGACATTGATCAAGGAAGTAAATGTGTAACTCTACGGAAAAGTGACGCAGAAAAGCGGCAGAATCCTTAAGCCTAGCCTATGGAGACGCACCTCCAGGAACAACAATAGTGGGCTACGGAGCAGGACTGCAGGAGTCACGTACCCATTGGGAATGCTGAAAACTCTTATGCAAGTTGACCAAGCAAAGGCAGAGGTTGAAATTTACATTGTCCCTGATCAAGCTCAGAACATTCCACTAGTTGTTCGTCAACCATTTACGGAAAAACCCCACATTATCATTGTCAGGCGAAGGAACACTGTCAGACTGTGAAAATGCAAATTCCAGAATTGCCGAAACAACCTGTTAACCTTTGGGTTGGTGAAGCGACTGTTGTACCAGTCAACTACGTTGGATTTGTGGACTGTTTCATTAAAGAGCCACATACGGAAGCAGATATTTTTATCGAGATGCAGTATAGGTCTCAGTTGGGTAAAGAGCACTGTATACCTCGCAGTATCTCCAAGATTGACAAGAACGGAAAAACTACTCTATCAGTCCTAAATCTTTCGGAGGATGACTTAGTTATCAAAGCAGGGCAAAAATTTGTACGAGCAGAGTATTATCAAGAAGAAAAAGCAACACATGAAATGTTACACATGGATATGAAGCAAAGATTACCAATCAAAGCAGATCAGGTGAAGATCGGGCCAAATGTTTCCACGTTAGAAAAGGAGTCTCTCCTGAAATTCTTAAATGAATACAGGGATTGCTTTGCAGAGAATATTCACGAGTTGGGCAGAACGGACAAAGCTCTCATGGAAATTGAGTTAGAAAGCATAAGCCTGTAACATTTCGCCCCTACCGCCTTTCCTTCACTGAACGTCAAAATGTACGAAAGAAAATCAGTTATTGGAAGCTGATATTATCACCGAATCAACCTCGCCCTACGCAAGTCCTATTGTCATAATAAAGAAGGAAAATGGAGAAGAAAGACTTTGTATAGATTATCGCTCGCTAAATAAAATCACAAAAAGGGACGCATACCCTATTCCACGTATGGAAGATTAGTTAGAACGGCTGCAAGGCAACAAGTATTTTACCACTCTGGATTTAGCATCTGGTTATTATCAGATACCGTTAAGCAAAGAGTCTCAAGAGAAAAATGGTTTTGTCACGCCTTATGGGCACTATGAATTTAAAGTGCTGCCATTTGGACTCACGAATGGTCCAGCGGTAGTCCAGAGGATGATAAACAAAGTACTAGGTCATTTGATATACACGATAGCCATGGCTTACATGGATGACGTAATTTCTCCCTGTCCTACTGTTGAAGTTCGGTTGAACCACTTACGATGCATTTTTGATGTCCCCAGAGAAGCAAATCTTACACTGAATTTAAAGAAGTGCTGTTTCTTTATGGATACAATAGACTATTTAGGTGTAGAAGTGAGCACAAGCGGAGTAAAACGAGGCTCAGAAAAGATTGGATGTGTCCAAAACTATCCTCCCCTAAGGAATGTACACGAAGTTAGACGCTTTCTTGGACTAGCGAGTTACTTCCGCAAGTTCATAAAGGGGTTTGCACCAATGGCCACACCACTTACAGAGTTACTACTACAAGGGGTCGCTCGACATGTTACGCGACTTTGCAATAAATAAATTAAAATAATACTAAGTTTTTTTGATATGAAGTAATAAAAAACATTTATTTATACATTTTGAAAATGACTTTTTACTTCGGAGAAGAACTCCTTACGTCTCGGTCCATCACTTGGACTCCTCTGTCAAACTCTGCCGTCTAACCCCCCTTGAAAATTCGGTTTCGGCATCAACCTGTCTCGCCAGAGGGGAAACGAAACGGACCATCGTTTGTTACAAAGGATGCTTACGAAAATAAGGGGAGAACGGTTTCGTTCTCGGAAAAACCCCAAATACCAAAGTATATATACAAAAGAAGCTTTTCCAAGTTATCGAAACCATACCCGACGCTTACACTACGAAATGATGTGAACTGGCTGTTAACAGAAAAGGAATAAAATGCATTTACGACACTGAAAATGAAGCTCACAGAAAGGCCTACATTAGCCCTCTACAATCACGAAGCACCTATTGAATTACACACGGATACACGGATGCAAGCCAAGATGGAATTGGTTCAATATTACTGCAACATGACGAAAACAATGCACTACGTCCCATAGTAGACGAACTACTCCTGAAGAGAGAAAATATCATTCATATGAATTGGAAATCCTTGCTATTGTATGGAGTATAGACAAGTTTACATGTATATCTTTTAAGAAAAAACTTCAAGATTATTTCGGACTGTAACGCTGTTCGAAACACGGTCTCAAAGAAGAATCTAATTCCACATATTGGAAGATGGTGTCTTAAGATGGAGGAATTCAATTATGAGATAATCCACCGACCAGGAAAATCAATGGCGCACGTTGACGCACTCAGTAGAGCAGCATTTGAGCAGAGTCAAGAAACTGAAATTGCCAATGGCCTCGAAATGTTACACACCAATGTAACGATAGAAGATTGGTTGGTTATAGCTCAGAAGCAAGATTCCCAACTTAATGAAATTAGATAAAAACTAAGTAAAGCGGAAAAATTTGACAAAATCTGAGAAGCAGCTTAGAGAAGAATTTGTTTTACAGAATGGGAAAATTTTTAAGTTAAATCTAAGCAGAACCAAAAACCAACGTTATTATGGGTTGTACCAGCAAAAGCAAGATGGAAAATTGCCAAACGACACCACGATGACATGGACACTTCAGTGTAGACAAAACGGTAGCAAAAATATTTGAAAAGTTCTGGTTTCCACGGCTACGCAGATATGTGAGACGTTATATCTTATCTTGTTTGGAGTGCTTATCCCACAAGTACCCAGGTGGAAAGAAGCCAGGCCAGTTAAATTCTATTGACAAAATTGGAAAGCCATTTGACACCATACATATGGATCACATAGGACCATTTATCAAAAGTGTCAGGAGAAATTCATTCCTAATAGTAATTGTGGATGGATTCACAAAATTCACTTTACTGAAGCCAGTCAGACACACAGGCACCACAACTGCTAAAAGAACATTAGAAGAGCTTGTAGGAATCTTTTGGTCACCACGACGTATAATCACGGACCAAGGAACAGCTTTTACAAGCAACGCTTTTGGAAACCTGTGTAAGGAGTTACGTATAACTCCAATTACAACCGAACCATCACACCATCCATAGCTTCATTATGCGAAAGAACCGATGAAAAGGATTGGGACGAACACCTAACCCAAGTACAGTGGGGTGTAAACAATACTATTCATCGAGCCACGAAAAGATCACCCTTTTCTCTGCTATTCAATTTTCAATCCAGAAATCCAAAAGGCAATTAAGTTATAGATGAAATTGACGATTCTTTTGACCCAGAAGTAATGGAAAAACGCCAAAAAGCTTTAGAAGACATAAAGATAAATCAACAATGCGAAACGTGCCAAAGCACCTAATTACAAAGTAGGAGACATGGTAGTTGTTGAAGGAGAACCATATATTGTGGCTGGAAACTCCCGAATGATAGATATATCATTGAAGACCTACCAGAAAGACAGCGCACCCAAAGGTTTTACCGTAACATTGCAACAGTGGACAAGCTGAAACGGTGGCACATGTTCACCGCTTATGACGATCTCGGTTCTACTTCTTCATAAGAAGATGATAACGATGATAGAACGCGACCAGGAACTTCATAATGCAATAAAGCAGTATCGGGACATTCCAAATTCGACTCAGAATGTGATGATGAAGACAAACCCAGGCGAAGTACCCGCCAGAAGAAGAAACCAGATTATTTTAAACCATAAACTGATATACTAAAACTGTTTTTTGTTTTGTTTTTGTTTTACTTAGATAAACTATGTATTTCATATAGTTCAAAGTAAAAATCAACATTTGAATACAAGTTAATGAAATTGTACAGCTATAAAACCGTTAAGGTAATTTAAACAAATAGTCCTCTAGCGAGGAGCCTGGGGGGAAAGTGTTTAGTACCGAAGCCGCGTTGCCTCTTTGGACGGCTATTGCAATGTGTTGAAGTAGGTACTGTACCGAGCGCGTCTCGCCAGTCGCTTCGCGAATTCGTCGGACGATGGAGTGAACCAAAGCTAGGCCATCACGCCCGAAGGACCCACGGCTTTAAACACGTAACAGTTTTCTAGGCCTTCATACTTGGCTTTCTTCTTTTGTTCAGCCAGGGAAGCGGCCCAGAGAGGGGTTGAAGAAGAAGAGGCCAAAATAGGAAGGCGCTAGAGGCTCGGTGCGGGTAAAATCCCACACTAGGGATTTACCACCAGACCAGGGAACCAAGGATAAACCGTCGGGACGCTTTCCATCCTCACGCGATAGACCTGGGGGCTCCAGGATGGCCGGAACCCCAGCAGACACCAAAGCGCGTTTAAGAATATCGTTCACCGCACCATCACGCGAAAGCCTACCCGCACTCTTCTTACAACTAAAGCCGTGGGTTCCAAAGGAATCGACTTGGCTACTGCAGTTGCAAGAATGCGGCACACATATGCGGGCGCCCAAACGAAGGCCGATGGCTTTTCGGAATGAGTCATCGTTTAAGTATGTCCCCAATGACGGTGACGGGAGAGCGTTCAACCAGCAGCCGGATTCTTTAGTGCTCACGGAGAGCAACCTCGCCTTGGCACAGTCACTTGAAGCGTGGTCAGACAAGAGAGCGATCGATTGGTCAACGACAGGACTCTCCCACACGCGTTGATGCTTCCACTGATCAGGTGACGGTACGGGAACTTAAGTACGCAGCTCCCAGTGATTCAGGGCGTCACGAAAATATGGGCATGGAGAGTCGGCGATAGACTCAGGGAGTATTTAACGCACGAGATCGGCTACGCTAGATGCAGAAGACAGAAACGCGGGAAGGGTGAGTTTCGTGGCATGGCGAATTCCGAGACCACCCGCGGCAACGGGAAGTGACGATTGTACCCAGGGGTCCTCTTCCATTAACGTATTGGTGACGTCCTGGAGTGCCAAACGCAGGGTAACGTCAAACAAATGAAGACCCTCTTCATCCTTCCACACTGGGCAGCTACGTAAAAGGTACGATAGCTTTGGAATTGCCTAGGAGTTTTTCAAAAGGAAAAAACCTTGGTGGGCTGATATTTCATGGAGGTTCCCTGCCATTGTTTTCAACGCCTCGTTTTTACTTAATAAGCAAGAGGGGATAGCTTCATCCAAAAGAGGCGCGCCCAGGAGGACGTAATTGGAACGAGCGACGATTTTGATGCCCGGAGCCGCCGCATCGAACTTGAATTTGAAATGACCGTCGTTGAATTTACCTGGGTTTAAAATTAGAAGCTCGCATTTCGACGGGTTCAGTTCGAGGCCGATGTCCAGCGAAAGCTCTTTCAGAAGGGGTAAATCATTGAGGACTACTTCCGGTTTGCCGCCCAGAGACGCATCGTCCAAATACCAGATATTGAGCTGGGAGCTCATTCGGGAAGCAACCTTTTGAACGAGAACACAGAATAGCGCAGGGCCTAAAGGGTCGCCCAGCTGAACTCCCCTCTCTGAAGATATTAAAGATTCGCCATAGGCGAGATGGGAAGGAGACTTGTAACATTGACGCAAAAACAGCTACAGTTCAGGGAGCTCCTTGTACACGCACTCCAGAATGCGGTCTCGTCAGATCATATTGAAAGCATTTAGAAAATCAAGCTTAAGTAAAACCGTGGGATCTTCATGGGGGTGGTTGACGAATCGACGTGCAGCGTGAGTGGCGGCTTCAGCTCCGCCGTGAGTACCGAAACCCAATTGCGTGGGACGAAGAAGAGGACCAAGCGTTGGCGACATATGTGTACAGGCTAACTTGGCGGCTAGACGACGGATACTATTACCCACCGCTATCGGGTGGACACCCCCATCTATTATTTATTTGTTTTGATGTAAACTGTCAATATTAATGTATTTAAATAGTGTAAAAGAACGTAATTGTAACTAATTTAGTCAGGAGTCTAAAATTAGAGGATGGCCGAATGTTATCGATATTCCAGACAGACATCATAGTCAAGTCTCATAAGCTCCCCTCTATTTCTTGGCTTATTTCCTGTTTCTCCCGCTAGGGTTAAAACCCAGTTTAGATTACCTCAGTTTCGTATTAGAGAAGACGGGGGTCTTCTCTCGCGTACCGCACGTCGGCCTGAACGTAACATGTACACTCTGTCTGAAAAGTTTGTTCGTCCTATAATTTAAAACTTTAAATGGGGATAACTTATTTTCTAGAAAAGCTAGAAACAAAGTTCTAAGCTTGCTGAAAAGAACAGAAAAAGCCCTACAATACACATATATTGACATAAGGAAACGCATAGGTTTTGACCTATTTTCGTCTAAACTTTCCAAAATGTGGAATAGTAACTTTTTTTGCCGCTTAGAAATTTGATTTTTAATTGCGATTGTCATATTCCTCTGGGTCGATTTAAATAGGAAAAGTCTTTGAATTTTTAAATTTCAACCAATAGTTCGCGAGCTACGGCCTTTTAAATATTAGTAGATAATACGCATTTAACTAATTGGCGCAGCACGCAATTCTAACATATCAAGAAGGTTGTTTCGGCGTCACACTTTTATTCATCGACTTCTTGATATGTTAGTATTGCGTGCTGCGCCAATTAGTTAAATGCGTATTATCTACTAATATTTAAAAGGCCGTAGCTCGCGAACTCATCTTTAGCCGCTTCCCTTTCGTCGAGATGTTTGTTATGTGATAAAGCTCATAAAATTCGAGTCATCAACTTTCGATATAGGGTATCATATGACCTTAATTAACTAATAGACAGACCTGCCCTAAGTACTCTCTGAAACTCACTATATGCTTAGCCTTGAAAAACTTCTGTATCCGAACCTGGAGCAATTTGCCCGCTGGCATCAGGGGGAATACCAACCAGTACTCAATTCCACAATTTCATTCATTTATTTCTAAACATTTTGTGTACTAATTGACTAGTAGGGGTACGTGGGGTCAAGGATTTACCGTAGAGTTCCGTTTTAGTCGAACCGAAATAAAACCGCACTCACCAAATAATTATCCTTTTAAAACTCTTTATTTAACCAGCCGATTAGTGCATTTACATAAACTCATGGAATACTGGAGATAAATTGATTGTTGGTCGGCCTCCAGATTTACAATTTACAATGAACGCTCCTTATATAGCTTCCAAAAGAACCCGCCGCCGCTGACCGTTGAACCCACGATAAGCCGGCCGCCGCCGGACTGGTGGCGCCATCTCTCCCCTCATGAACGAACTGTAAACATAGCTCCCCGTTACAGACTTCTTTAATATTCTAAGTTTATTTTATTTAAATTGGGTTTTGGATTTCATTTGTTTAATTTTGTTTGATTTCATTCTTTTAATGTTTTGTAATGTCTTGGCAACCACCATGTATAGGCTATACCTCAGTAGTTGCTTGCCAAGTATTTGCGAAGTAAATATTATTATTATTATTATTCAACTTGCTTTATTTCTGGGTAGTTTCATAAACATTAGAGTGGCTTCAAAGTCCATCGATGCCAAATATTGGCACAGGCAACTTATAGGCATTCAGAGGGCTTAAGTAGTTTGCACAGGAAAAGGCGAGGGGGTTTATTTTTCGACTGATGATTGTCGAGATGTTTCAGCTCCCTCTAAAACCCAAAAAACCACGTCTTTCGATCCCTCTCCGGATTAGAAAAAAAGTAACTAAATTATCCCATGTGCGAAGGTATCAAAAGAAGCGGCTATTTCAAGAAAAAACAGCGTCTACTGTTCTTTAACATGGCCGCTCCTTTTCTTTAAGGGTATGGCTTCGGTGGCTCTTACCCTACCCTCGATTCCGAGGGTATGGCTTCGGTGGCTCTTACCCTACAGGTGAAACAAAAATCTCAACCCGATCGCTACTCCCCAACTTTATTCCGCCAATCTTTAACTTTGGAGGACTTGCTCCTTAAAAAGAGGCTGGATACGTAGTCCAGTAACTTTAGGATTTCACTTCGGAAAAAATGCCCCCGGGCTGAATTTTTGCATACACCTTTATTTAGTGTCTATAACGTTGAGTCAAAAGTCCCCATCATTGGGGTGTATGGAACATTTTTTTGGCGGGAAAATGCCAGGCAAAAATAGTTTTTCACCAATATCTTCGTTATTATTACTTTTACAGCTATACTGTCAATTGCAAAATTAATGCTGAGCACGTTTTTAACAAGAATGGTCATATTTGAATTTAGCGTCTGAGCAGTCGTTTCTGCGCAATCGCAGTGCCAATGTTTTTAGTACGGCTTCCATGTTTTTTTTGTGGAAAAAATATGCCATACCTAAAAATTTCACAATCGAAAGAGGTTATGGTTTTATAGAACTAGAGGTCGGGGATGGTTAACTTTTATTCAATAGATAAAGCTCTCAAAATTATTCGTAAAATGTTTTGATCAAGTTATTTATATTTCTGTATTATCCGATTAATTTTTTCGATAAATTTGTAAAATTAATCGGAAAACGACGTTTTTTTCGATAAAAAGCTCAAAATTTACGAATAATACATGTTTTTTAATCATTTTCCGAAATATTAACCGGTAAATTTCTTTGTTTACATTTTTTTCCCAATCAATTTAATCATGGATAATGATTAACCGTTACCAACCTCTATATAGAACCTCCACAAAGTCCTAAAGTCTGCAGTGCCAACTTCCACCGCCATCTTGGAAAATGGCCGCCATTTTATATTCGCTTATAATTCAAAAATTATTTACCCAAACTCAACATATGAGGTGTCATTCTTATTCAAATTGTCTTATCATTCTTTATAAGCTCTTAAAACGTTGATTTATCAAAAGGTCTAAGTTCACGAGCTAAAAAAGTTAAAATATCTTTAAATTATAACGAAAAACGGTATATTTCTTACATATTGCTTATTAATTAAAACTTACAGTAATATTTCAAAGTAGCCCTGTTGCTCTGGAAAAGGTCAAAGTTTAATTGGATTAAATTGATTAAGTATTTATTTTAATATTAAATAATAACTGATACCCCACCCTTCGTTTTCTAATAAAAAAACGTCCTTGGTTTAACGTCAATTTCGAATGAAACATTTTCTGAGGCGAATTCTAAGTCAAAATGTTGCGCTATGTTCGAAAAAAATTGTTTCAAGACTGCCCGACTGGACATTCAACCACCAGGGGGCATTCTAGGTCGTTACGACCACAGCACATGCAGTTTCAAAGCGAACGGTACGAAAGATATTTTTGAAAACCAATTTTATAAAAATAAAGTAAATATCAAATATTAATTAATAAAAACATTAATAAATACACGTAGAAAGATTAAAAAAACGACCACAACCATCAGTTTATCATGAATCGCTGGCTTCCAATGGAATGCGGGTTATTTTGGCCATTACAGAAATTTCCATTAACGAATATCGTTATAAATGTTTTACAAAATCTATACATAGAAAGAAATCGGTAAACCTAAATCTTTTACCACCTACAGAAAATGCAGCTAAAGAGCACTTATTTCGAGTGTATTATCAAGTTCAGAAGTGGGTAGGTAATGAATTAAATCCTACAGTTTGGGGATGGATAAATAAAGATAATCTATTACGACCAAAAACAACTTCGCAACCGCCGGCTCCGGAATGTCTTTTGAACATGACTTTTTGTAACTATTTAAAAGGATGCGGACCATTATGTGGTTGTCGAAAGCTCGGACTTCACTGTTCATCAGTTTGCGGTAATTGTCACGGGCAATCATGCCAAAATTGTGAACCAATAGAAATGGATTCAACGGAAAAAAAGAAAAGAGCGATAAGGAAATAGGTAATCCAACAGAAAATGAAATCGAAGAACAAGAAGAAAATGAAATCGAAGAACAAGAAGAAAATGAAATTGAAGAACAAGAAGAAAATGAAATTGAAGAACAAGAAGAAAATGAAATTGAAGAACAAGAGGAAAATGAAATTGAAGAACAAGAAGAAAATGAAATTGAAGAACAAGAAGAAAATGAAAACGAAGAACAAGAAGCTCAAAGCGAAGAATAATAAGTTTAAAAAACGATAAATTTTTAGAACATTAATTTATCATATCTATTTATTTGTGTTTTATTTACTTTTTCATTTATGTATTTATTAATATGGTTAAAATAAACCTATGCAATAAAATATAAAAAGATTAAAAAAACGACTACTCTTGCATTCGGTAGCATCATCAGATGCACATCATCAGGTGCGATGTGCATCAGATTCTGATGATGCTACCGAACGGCAGCGAAACAAGTCGTGTCTTTTAATAAAACATTTTTAAATTTTACTATGCAAGGGTAGTCGTTTTTTTAAATCTTTCTACATGTATTTATTAATGTTTTTATTAATTAATATTTGATATTTACTTTATTTTTATAAAATTGGTTTTCAAAAATATCTTTCGTACCGTTCGCTTTGAAACTGCATGTGCTGTGGTCGTAACGACCTAGAATGCCCCCTGGTGGTTGAATGTCAAGTCGGGCAGTCTTGAAACAATTTTTTTCGAACAAAGCGCAACATTTTGACTTAGAATTCGCCTCAGAACATTTTTCATTCAAAATTGGCGTTAAACCAAGGACGTTTTTTTATTACAAAAGAAGGGTGGGGTATCAGTTATTATTTAATATTAAAATAAATACTTAATCAATTTAATCCAATTAAACTTTGACCTTCCCCAGAGCAACAGGGCTACTATGAAATATTATTAGAAGTTTTAATTAATAAGCAATATGTAAGAAATATACCGTTTTTCGTTATAATTTAAAGATATTTTAACTTTTTTAGCTCGTGAAGTTAGACCTTTTGATAAATCAACGTTTTAAGAGTTTATAAAGAAGGATAAGACAATTTGAAGAAGAATGACACCTCATATGTTGAGTTTGGGTAAATAATTTTTGAATTATAAGCGAATATAAAATGGCGGCCATTTTCCAAGATGGCGGTGAAAGTTGGCACTGCAGACTTTAGGACTTTGCGGAGGTTCTATAAGACCATAACCTCTTTCGATTGTGAAATTTTTAGGTATGGCATATTTTTTTCCACAAAAAAAAACATGAAAGCCGCACTAAAAACATTGGCACTGCGATTGCGCAGAAACAACTGCTCAGACGCTAAATTCAAATATGACCATTCTTGTCAAAAACGTGCTCAGCATTAATTTTGTAATTGACAGTATAGCTGTAAAAGTAATAATAACGAAGATATTGGTGAAAAACTATTTTTGCGGGCATTTTCCCGCCAAAAAAAGTTCCATACACCCCAATGATGGGGACTTTTGACACAACGTTTATAGACACTAAATAAAGGTGTATGCAAAAATTCAGCCCGGGGGCATTTTTTCCGAAGTTTAGTCGATTTTTTTCCTAAAGTTACTGTATTAACGGTTATATTCAGCGAGGTTCCCCTCACGGGTCACCTGTTTTAATTTTTCCGCATCTAATTTGAAGACTGAGGAGAGAAATGAGGGACACAGTCAGAGAATAATCAAAATCATTACTAAACAGCAATTCGGAGGATTCATATAGGTTTGGTAATGGATACGTTACACTAAGCACTATGTGCAACGGGGGCGCATCTCTGATACTCGTATTTGGAGATAAAGTCGAAACGCAGAGAGAGAGAGGTAGCGAGGCGTCTGACCAGTGACGTCACTGGCTAGATTTTCAAGAGAGCGATTTATAGGGTGATAAAATACGCGAAAAAGTAGATTAGTCCATAATTAAAAGGGATAATATAGCTAAATCCTAAACAAATTTCAAGAAATTAAAAAACTTACTACTAACTCGTACCCAATAGGTCTTCGAGCAAAAAACGCGAAACTCGGATCAAATAGATCTTCGAGTAATAAACTAAATTAAAATTAAATATATATATATATATATATTTAATATATATAGAACGAAACCGGTCTACCGTTGGAATTTCTGGCTATTTTATTTAATTTTAATTTAGTTTATTACTCGAAGATCTATTTGATCCGAGTTTCGCGTTTTTTGCTCGAAGACCTATTGGGTACGAGTTAGTAGTAAGTTTTTCAATTTCTTTAAATTTGTTTAGAATTTAGCTATATTATCCCTTTTAATTATGGACTAATCTACTTTTTCGCGTATTTTATCATCCTTCTCACAGTCCATAGGTGGTTTCTTCTAACTTGATTTATAGGGTGGCTACGTTTGTCTCTATCTTCGTCTGTCGCTTAAGTCGCCTTTCATTCTGGTATGCGAAGTATTATTAATTTTGTAGATATTTAGAAAATCGATATAATTTGTGGAGTTAAAAAAATTTCCTTTAAAGTTGGAAAGAACTTTACAGAGATAAAATAGTTTATTTTGGATATTTTCATATATATATATTTATATATATGTATGTATATATATGTATGTATATAAATGTATGTATATAAATGTATGTATATAAATGTATGTATATATATATATATATGTATATATATGTATGTATATATATGTATGTATATGCATATATTGTGTATGCATATTAGAATAGTACATTTTACCAACATTCTAAGTATTAAATCTTATGAATTGAGCTAGTTTAAGAATACGGCCTAATTAGAGGTCGGCAATATTCAATCTTTATCCACGTTATGTGAAGATATTTAGAGATAATTCAGTAAAGCAGATAATTTTTTACTCTATCTAAACTAGTAGAATTATTCCAACAAAATTGCTACGGATTATGACAGTACGATTTTAATCACAAATAAAATATCTGATGACAAAATGATTGAAATATTTTTATAGGCAAAATAAGCCGATTAAATTGGTTGAGGAAGAAATTGATCAAGCAAACTACACACACAGATAAGCAAATAAGAAATTTTCAAAAAACTTGTTCTTAAACGTTTTTCGCCGTAAGCAAATAAAAATTTGTTAATTCTTGAAAATATTTTAACATCGATTTTCATCAGTTTCAAAAAAACGATTTGTTTCTAGATTAATTTATCAGATTATACACTAATTAAATAACTAGCCAATTTGATACAGTTGAAGTAACATAACTCACCATCCTTCCACCATAACTTTAGCGACATCATCGCGGTAATTGTGTCCGCTTGTAAACTTGCCCTCTTAGGGCTGATAAGGTCAGTTCCCGCTGAGAAAACTTTCTCAGCAGGAACAGACGTCGCTGGTATGGCGAGGTAGTCTTTCGCCATTTTGCATACAGATCGATAAATATTTTCATTATCCGGAAAATAATAAAAAAAAAATCGTTACGTTTAATGCGAGATACATCGTCAAGTAATTAGCGATATCGTAAGTCAGTGGATGTAAATTAGACTACCGTCCAAAGTAAACACTTACTATTCCTACGCTATAACGTAGTCTTTCCTCTCACACTCCTAGCTTAAAGGAAGACGCCATTGTAGGGGAAGTCACTTAACTTTATATACTAGCGCGGCCGGATTAAGCCGAAGTGCGCCCACTGGCAATTGTCCTCTCTGAATCCTCCTTAATCCGCCCCTTAAGGCACGGTCACACGATCGGCTAAAAACTAGAAAATCAACTAGCATTCGGCAAGTCGCTTTTCGCCCCTTCTTGTATTTTGTTTCCTACAGAGGGGAACACAAAATGAATGCCCAAATAGTATTAATGGACTGTATTCATAAGGGCTTTATACCATTTCTTTAATACAGTGGCGTTGCCCGGATTTCGTGTCGGATTCAAAAATTCAAAAATTAAAGAAAAAACCAATGTATATACAGCCATACGTTTCGGGGGGGGGGGTACGTTGTCTTCGTATACCCAGGTTTATATGCCAAAATATCAAGTGAATGCTTTATCCCCAAATTCTAAACTCTCTATACGCGTTGTATCGCAAACCAAGGAGACTGAATAGTTTTTATAAAGAAACGTGGCCTTCTTGCTTAAATGTTGCTTTTACTACAGTCTCTTTTTTACAACCCTACGAGCGCGCGCTACAGTCGTCGGAGGAATGTAATTTTTTCTAGCACGCGTGCAAATCGCTCGTGCGAAGAATACACTAATAAAGCCGTGTCTTGTGACGTAAGAGCAACATTTTAACAAGCTGGGCAAGACCACGTTTTAATTTATAAATTCAACTACCCTACTATTATCCCTCCTTAAGTTATGTACTCCTTTTCTCTTATGTAGCAAAGGAGAGCTTGTTGCATAACTTCCTCTCGGAAAAACATGGGCCTCTTTTCAACTCCTCTGTTCAAATTTGGTTCAATTAATCTGACGGTCTGACCTACGCGTTCACGAAATTATTGCAACGCCACTGTCATTTACCTCCATATATTACTTAAGGTATTTTCCAACCCCTCGAAGAAATAGCGATTGGGTACACGTAACTAGTTTTTAGTGAGTTTTAACCGACGTTTGACCGTGGCTTTACGGACATTACAGTACCCGTAAACAATGAGGCATGAAGGTCCTTAATGCGGGTGTATCGAAATGACCGTAATTAATATTTTTAGTCCCATAGCAATATGGTATACGGATATAATTCGTGGTAATTTAAGTAAATGAATAATTACAGTCGGTACCATATCTCTGTATAAACAGGGGTGCCTATAATTTTAAAATTTTAAAGTCGAGATCGCCAAGTTAGGTATCCGCCAGTCAAGATTCCAAGTTTGGACGTTCTAGTCATAAGCCTTGGTAAAAGTAGCGAATTTTCAAATTAAGACGTACATCGAGATATCTAGTGCCGAACAATTTATGCAAAAATATCATACCAATAGCTACCCAAAATGCTTCGATATTAGAAGACTCTTTATATTTTTCTGGCTTGGTCCTAACCAAAGAACACGCTTCCTAAAAACGGGTCGATAGTTGGAGTTTTCAGTTTGTCAAAGAGCCAATGATAGGCCGGCATTACCGTAGAAATAGTGGGATATCTCGAGGAGGAAAAAACATTCGTTGCAGTATCGAAATCCTAAAACGAAACTATTAAATTTGTACGTACACTATGACGAATCTACGTAGGCAACTGAGAACGTAGGAGTTAACCGTTTAGTGAGCCAAGTTCAGCCAAGTTAATTCAAATTGAAACAAAAACGCCACTTGTCAGGGACGGGTTCAAATATATGTTTTGTACTATAATTCAGGCTCTAACCGCACGGTTGCTGTTTATGAGAAAGTGATACCATGAACATCGGCTTTTATTAAAATTGGTCGAATTAGTCATAAAATTGTTCTGTAACTAATTACGCACGTTTTTCATTAAAAGTAATTACAACCAACACCAGAGGGCCGGGAAGGTGGACTCTTACGTTCTTAATATACTAAATAGGTTTTTTTTGGAATACGACTTTGCCCACTTCAAATATAACGGCAAAGAGTTAATGTGACTAACTTTCAATAATTTTAGGAGGGCATCTAAAGTTTTCCATTCCTGTTCTGATAAGGCCAACTTTCGTAGGTCCTTGTCCGTTTGCATCATTGTTTGCAACGACTACATAGAAACAATTATATTCAAAAAAATATTACGATCGCGATATTACTTCATTTATCTACGACCTGTTTCAAAAGGGTGGCTCGAGAAAGCATGGCGTAGGTCGAGTTCCAACGAGTTTTTACATCGAGAACCAATTTGAGATCTTTTATACCAAAAGAAACATTTAGCTGAGAAAGTTGTTCTTCGCGCACACCCGGCAATCTGATTTTGGTGACCACATTACGAATCTATAAACATCGGAAATATAATTTAAAGTAAATTACGCCAATATTTTTAAACCAAAGTTCCTATAATATTATTAAGCCTTCATGATTACCTTTGCCACAGCATTCCCAATGTGGCAGTCCGTGGTTGTACATGTATCTTTTGTGTTTTCTACATATTCTTCGACGTTGTTAAAGTTTGGTTGCGACTTAAGATGTTTTAGAAGTTCTTGGACAGTCAAATTTAGGACATGGGCAAAGCATCGAATGCGATTTTGGGCGGAGTACCTAATCCCAAGGTCTTTACTGTTTTTTTGTAACTCCTCACTAAACGTATCATTATTTGTCGCATTGTCCATAGTGATGGCAAGCACCTATGTAGGCACGGATGTTTCCACAACAAATTGCAAATATTAAAATTTTCTATTAGCCTAAATAGCACTTTTCAACGTAATTATTTTACTCAATATTCAAAAGATATAACTCACCTTTGAATCGTATTTTTATACCATCGATACAAACATCTCACAAATATTTTTCCCCGTATGGCGTACGGGGAAATGAATAAATCCCATTAATTTGCTATTCATTTGAAAATGCTCGTCTACCCAATGTCCAGTGATGGCGACAAAAGGTATTCTGTTAGCGGATGTCCAGCCGTCAAGGGTAAAAGACATTTGTACCGAAACAGCCTAGCGGAAATCGTACAACTATTTATAGAGTGGGTTGTCTACAGGGTATTTGATGTTGCTTAATAGGAAGATTAATACCGAAACTAATAAAATGCCTGATGGTGAACCCCCTTTTTTTAATTGTTTTAGAAAACTGAAATATTAGGTTTCCAAACTTCACACAATCGTTTTATTTTAACGAAATAGTATCGAATTAAATAAGCATATAATTTACGAATTACCATATAGAAATTTCAATTGTTTGAGGAAACCAAACTATATGAATAGGTTCCGAGATGAAGAATCAACCACGGTCCACTGACCATATAGACCAATACCACCGTTCAAATATGGCTACCGACAGTATCGCCGCCGGGTAACAGGGATGCATTAAAAAAACCGAACTATCAATATATTGCTACCGAAAGACATACACTAGGTGAAAACGGTTCCTCAGTCGAGACCGCTCGAACAGTTCCAGAGCAGTCTATTCACCGGAAACATAATTCTTGAATAGTTCCGGTGAAGATTATTCGCTGTCAAAAACTGGTTCTCGGATCGTTCGGGACTGTACAAACAAGAATCACACCAGAACCGACGTAAAAGTCATCTGCTAATTTTTTGCGTCTTGAGTCGTCAACCACAAGAGTCAGACTATTCGCAAAGAAAATCTTGAACTACCCGGGATTTTTTGTGACGACAGTTCTCCAAGTGGTGCGGGACTGACGAATAGTTTTCACCTAGTGCTTGCAAATAACAAAAGTCGGCGGGTAGACGTTTTCCCACCCCCCTTAAGTGAAGAATTACTTTCCCTACGTTATAATTTCTTAAATTCCATCGTCGGTTTCCCTTAAAGGTACATTATCACGAGTATTTTTTTTTAAATTGAAAAATAGTTCTTGTGGTTCTATCTAAATGGAACCTCAGTTTTTTTGGTAAAAAGTCTTGCTCACACTACCATTATTATTATCCTGCTGATCAATATTGGCCAATATTGGGAAAGTCAATTTTTGGGAATTTGAGGGTAGGATGGAAAATAATGGGGGTGGCAACGTCGTTTTCTTTTCAGTTGCAATGCTGACTCTTTGCTCTAAGGTTGATTCGATTACCTTTTTGGTGTGTTATTGCTAAGAGCTATATATAAGTTTCTGGTACAGAATAAGTAGTTATTTTTAAATTATTTTTTAATACTTTACTAAAGAATATTTCTTTAATTACAAATCAAGGATTTCCACTGTTGTGTTATTGTTCAAATAATAATGTTATGTGAAAAAGCGCGGCTTACGTGAAAATCGCGGCTGCAATGAAACTTTTTTTATCGGGAGGTGAAATCATGGATTAAATACTATTTAAAATCCATGGTAAAATCAACTAAGGATATGAACGTATCTGCGATGGAATGCGTATTCTTATAATTAATATTAGTGAATTAGGTGAATGAATTTTAGTACAGTTGTAAATTGCGGCTTACATATAATTATGGATAAAAATATCAAGCGAAGTGAAACCCACAAAGTGACAATGGGAAGTGAAGCGTTTCAGAGGTGGACGCGGGAAAGGCAAAAACTAGGATTCACAAATGAAAAATTTGCTACTTTTATATTTAATATATGGTGAGAAAACCTTGAGTATTTTTTTTGAGAAAATTCATAAAATAATTTTTATTATATTTCATAAAAAATTAATGCTTGGACTAGGGATGAGTATGAACTTTTGAAACGTAAAAATGAAATGTATATTGGTAGAAATTACCTTTTAAAGAAAAAAGGTAAAACAAAGCTCTTCTGGATTAATGTTTAGAAAATAATAAGCTGTTTCTATTAAATTTAGATGGGTTTTCTCAGACTGAATACCTTACAACCTCTGTAAGCCCAAGGCCATTGGTACAAATTGAATTAGAGTCTCCTTCAAAACACCCAACTCTCCTTCAAAGTAGAGGAACCCTACGCCGTAGGTTTCTACTCGCTGCAAATTCGGAATGATTTTCACAAAAACGTTTTAAATTTTATCCGCTATTTTTAAAAGGAGCCACTTTACGGTGCGCAAAAAAGGGAAAATTTTAGACTATGTCCAAGGCGAGAAATTAGGTGATAATGTACCTTTAATCTTAGGGGAGGGTTTGGGAAGACGATGGGAATGACGACGTTTTGACAAAGGGAAGCATGTCTTCACTTCAGATGGAGGGGTTATACAATCACCTTGTCTGTCTGTCTGTCCTGCGAACGCGTTCGCATTATCCGTGCAAAGGTTAATCTTTGCGTACGCAGTTTCTCCAAATTTCTGCGTTCGCCGTTTCTCGAAGGGTTGGCAAAACCACCGTGTGACGGTGAGCGTTAACGGATTGATTTGCGGTTGGGTTTGGTTTGAATGGTCTTTTTTTCGTCAACGCTCGCGGTCGTGACAGTTTTAATTCATTTGTGAATATTGAGATCGTGTTATGACGGTTGTGGGTGTTGAGTTTGTTGTGTTTGTGTTATGATGGTTGTTGATGTTGAATCTGTTGTTTTGGACGGGCGTTTTCTCTCCAACTTCTTCTTAATGACTTTGGGACGGACCGAGTGCTGAGTGTTATGCAACCTCTCAACGTCCAATGGCAGGGTTTCCACCAATTGTACACGATATTCGTCTTAGTTTCAATTTGCGAATTATCGGCGCCGGCCGGGAATCGAACCCGGGTCTGCCTCGTGCAAGAGATTTACTCTAACCACTCAGCCACCAACGCTTGTTAAGTTACGGTGTTTTTCTAAAAAACAGCTTTGGCGAATGTCCTTTACAAAGTTATAACGTTAGGTACTATAATTTATTCTACATCATTTTAAATATTTATAAATTATATTAATCTTATATTTAATTAAATATTTATAAATTATATTAATCTTATATTTAATTAAATATTTATAAATTATATTAATCTTATATTTAATTAAATATTTATAAATTATATTGATCTTATATTTAATTAAATATTTATAAATTATATTGATCTTATATTTAATTAAATATTTATAAATTATATTAATCTTATATTTAATTAAATATTTATAAATTATATTAATCTTATATTTAATTAAATATTTTAGTATTTTAATCTAAAATTTTATCGTGATCAGGAATTGAACTCGGGTCGCATTGTAACAATGCGGATAGTTCACCGCCGAGCCCATGACTTCCTTAGGGGAAATATTAAAGTAAAGGAACCATTATGATAAGTCGGGTTTTGTTACTAAACGGATTAATACAATATCTGTATACAGGGTCTTTTTTTTTGCTCGGAAAAGTGTTTTTTTTCAAAAACTATTTATAGTACCGATTTCAAATTTGGAAGGTCAATTCTCTATACCGGGGGACATCAGTTTGAGAAATTTGAGCGTTTTCGGTAATGTTTTTCACCAATTTTGAAAAATTATTTTTCGACCACTAGGTGCGAGATAAAAAATTTCTATTATAAAGTTGTAGGCCGTCATCGAAAACCCTTAAAAATTGTTCACTCGACGAAAAACAATTTATTTATCAGTGAAAATTCGAGCTTGAAAAATTTACAAGTTGGTGAAGCCAAATTACGATTGTTTGAAACGATAATTGAAACCGAATTACCTAATCCAGTTGAAACTTTGGTTAAAAAAACGACCGGATTTAAAAAACACGAGGCTATAGGTCAATCCTAAACATGCATTGGGTATTTAAAGGAAAACTTTGGGAGATTATTATCAGTGTTTGATAATATTTCGAACAATGCCTCGTTATTCAGTAGCTGAGCGTACTGAGATAGTTGCCATTTACTATGGAGAAGCAGCGCAAAACCTTAGAAGAGTGACTGAAATCTTCGCAGAAAGACATCCAAATGGAGCACCATCTGTAAATACAGTAAGACGAGCAATTCACGATTTCAATCAATTTGGTAACTTGCAACCTAGGTTTCGCGGATTGGGTCAACCGGATTTAGACTTCGAGAACAATGTACTCGCGTACTTTGTGGCATATCCTCGTCACAGTTGCGCTAACGCCGCTGCTGATTTGGGTTGTTCTGCAAATCGTGTGTGGAAAATTCTTCGTAAGAATCGCTATCACCCATACAGAGCTACGCTCCACCAAGGACTAATTGACGGAGACCATTAAAGACGTTATGAATTTAGCAACTGGTTACTAAATGCTGTCCAAGAAGATAGACAATTTTTGCGCCATGTTTTGTTCTCCGACGAAGCGTCATTTTCTAGAGATGGGCCCTTTAATCATCAAAACAGCCATCTTTGGTCTGACATCAACCCACATTGGGGTTTTGAATATCATCACCTGGTTCAATTTGAACGGGTCAATGTTTGGGTTGGACTTGTTGGAAACCGTTTGATTGGTCCCTTTTTCCTGCCGACGAACCTCAACGGCCAAAGGTATTTACATTTTCTACAGAACGAACTGAGTGACGCAATCGACGACCTTCCATTGGCTGAAAGACGTCAGTTGTGGTTTCAGCAAGATGGCGCCCCTCCGCATTTTTCCCGGCAAGTAACTGAGCACCTCAACAACGAGTTTCCTGAAAGGTGGATAGGGAGAAATGGTCCAGTGCATTGGCCAGCAAGGTCACCTGACCTAACACCGCTGGATTATTTTCTCTGGGGATTCGTTAAAGCAAAGGTATACGCCACGCCCATTGAAACTAGGGAGGAACTCATTAGACGAACAATCAGTGCTTGCCGAGACGTCACACCAGAAATGGTAGAGAAAGCGTTTGAGAACTTAATTGTCCGCGCACAAACCTGTGTTGCAGCCAATGGTGATATTATTGAAAATGTTTTGTAAAAATTTATGTGAATAAAATATCTGCATTTAAAAACCAAACGTGTACATTTTTTCAAGTGTGAAAACTCTACTACGTTTGTATTAGACTTGTTCCCTTTTCAATTATCGTTTCAAACAATCGTAATTTGGCTTCACCAACTTGTAAATTTTTCAAGCTCGAATTTTCACTGATAAATAAGTTGTTTTTCGTCGAGTGAACAATTTTTAAGGGTTTTCGATGACGGCCTACAACTTTATAATAGAATTTTTTTATCTCGCACCTAGTGGTCGAAAAATAATTTTTCAAAATTGGTGAAAAACATTACCGAAAACGCTCAAATTTCTCAAACTGATGTCCCCCGGTATAGAGAATTGACCTTCCAAATTTGAAATCGGTACTATAAATAGTTTTTGAAAAAAATCACTTTTCCGAGCAAAAAAAAAGACCCTGTATATTGTTTATTGAACTTTGTTTTTTAATTTTTGTGAACTTGTTAAAGTCTAAATATTTTACGTATGAAAATTTAAAGGTCAAGTCTTGTTTCAGGTTATTTTTTGCACGAAAACGTCCAGTTTTGGAGGAACCTTTACAGTGTGTACGTCGTGATATTTAACTTATCCGGTTTCATAATAATAACGTCGAAAATTCCTGTTTGTTAATGGTAAGGTGTCGCACTTCTTGCTATAATTAAAATTTCTATTGTTTGGTTTCTAAATTTTTGAAGGAATTTGTTGCTTGATTGCGTTATATTTTTCTTCCGGTTTTTTTTTCTTTGAAGCCTGATCGATGGAGTTAATATTATATATTTTCTATTAAGTATTTTTGTTTTGAAGGTTGATCGATTGGGTTAATATTAAATATTCTTATAGGTTATTTTTGCTCTGAAGCCTGATCGATTGAGTTATTTTATATTTTTCTATTTGTTATTTTTGCTCTGAAGTCTGATTGATTGGGTTATTATTATTTATTTTTCTATTAATTATTTTTGCTCTGAAGCCTGATTGATTGGGTTGTTATTATATATTTTTCTATTGGTAATTTTGGCTCCGAATTTTGGTCGATTGGGCTTTTGCATTTTAATTTGTTGATTGTGTTGAGCTTTTGGGCGGTATTGTTAGCATTAGATTATTGTTCTTTGTGTGAAATGGTTTAAAGTAGGTTTTTTTGTTGTTATTAAGGAATTGTTGTATGCCACGAGGTTTGTTTTATTGAATTTGGTGTAGTGCTCTTTAAATAAGAGTTAGTAAATTTTGAATATTAGATGGCATGAGACGAGGGTTTATTTAAAGAAGAACTAAGAAAGGGTATCGGTTTTACCCATGTTATCTTCATCATGGGCGAGTGTTGAAATAAAATGAGCGTTAAAGATGCGGCAAGTATTGCGTAAGTGAGAAAACTAATAACAAATACCCTCTGTAGATATTTCTTTCATTGAAATTGGCTTCGTATTAATTGATAAACTTGTACTGTTAAGAGGGTTAAACTCAATTGTGCATTGTTTTAGTACGTCTAACACACTGTTGTAACTACTTAGTTTATAATATTCGGAATAAATTAATTTCGGTTGTTTCGTCTGAATTATTTTTATTAAAATTAAAATTTTATACCGAGTGGGATCTAACTAGGATTCGGTTTTCAGTAAATAACTCTGAATTGCGGAGATATATCTTTAAGGGTCATCTCGATAAATTAATACAACTAGGGACAATTCTTCCGAGGAGAGGTATATTTTGGCTTGCCAACTTGTCTATATAAAACTTTCCACCCATCGACTTTCATAATTAACCTAGCACAAGAAAAAATCAGTGACGCAACGTACTTCCTTGCGGCCCGGCCGCGAAACTCCTTTTTGATCTTGGCAACCATATTTATAAACATCTTTTAGGTACCCCTAAATAGATTAAAATGCAACTTATCTATAGTAACTATACTTATGCACTTTCAAATCATTAATTCAAGTTTGTACGAGTTGTATTTTAATTATGTTTAATATAAATTACAATTTAGAACAGAACTATTTGAAGGGTGGTTTTGGCCTATTCCATTACCTCCAAGGATTCGAAAATTATTCTACGCTCTCGTTATTAATCACCCCCGGAATTTGGATAATAATAATAATTCGCAATTTCTACATTACCCCCGCAGCAACCAATAACAAACACCCTAAGTAATTTAACGTGAAATAAGTACAACCTACCTTAAACGTCTCTATGACTTGTTGCGCTTCACGCTCGTAACGAGACATAAGGTTTGCTCTTAAAACTTTGGCAGATTTTGGCAAGGAGTCAGCAACAGTAGGATTTTTTCGATTTAGAGATTGCAGGAGAGCTTTGAATCTAGGATGTTCCACAACGGTAAAAGGCTGATCAGTTTCCACCACCCAGTGCTTCAAGGAATCATTGGCGTGTTCGATGTCTGATTTAGTTGGCTACACACGTAAAACCAATCGTTTCGTCTATATAACTTGAACTTAAATACATTTTAAACTAATTCTCACTCTTACCTTCGTAGTAGTCAACACGCCTACCAAATCCCCGTGGTGTTTTTCCAGATGATATCTAAGGTGACTTGTTGGTTGACATTTCGTAGGACCGTGAGTTTTATACGCCCTTCAATTGTTGTTGAATAAATACATTATACTACCGCTTTATTTGGCACTACGTTACACGCTACTCGATCCATTTGGTTTTGTAAATAAATCGAGACAAATAATAAAGAATTTGGCTAGTGCGTTCAAATAAAGTAGGAAAAGACCTTAAATTACGGTTAGATCAGTAGATTTAAAACGGTAATTTTGATGCAAACGAAAGACGTTTGATAGTTAAGACACGTAACGTTTATGACGTAATCCCGAAAGACATGAATGTGAAGCTTGAATTGAAAGTTAGTAACACGTTTCTTAAACAATAATAGTTTTGCATTTTACTGTTACCAAATTGAAGGCTGTCGGGCAAAATCTCATAAAGAAAACGAGAACCACCGTTGGCCTAAAGATAGGCCTTCAAGGCGAAGTTAAGACTTAAGCTAAGTTAGTCTTAACCGAGGGGCTAACCACTCTTAAGCTACGTTCACACTTACCCCTAAATTCGCTTCGTTTAGATAACTGGTTTTTAAAACCAACGTGAGAAATCGCTTCGTGTTGGTTCGGGAAGCAACTCGTCCAAGTCGGTTCGCTTAGAATCACTTTCAGAACGATAAGGCGGGGAAGTAAAATTGCTCGTATTTTAAAAAATAATGCGGATAAAATTCTAAATAATGTTAAATAATATTACTATATGTATAGTAAACATGATTAACTAATTGTTTTGGGATACATTTTTGTATTTTCAAAATTCTAGTCATAATTTGAAATGGCGTTAAGCCTTGGCTATAAGCGAACCGGGCAGTCCGGGTTGAAACGGTTTCGCACGTGTGAACCAAGAATTATCGTCGGCGGTCAAAACTGGCATTCAAACCGACCTAAACTGGGTTTTAGGCTCTAGTGTGAACGTTGCTTTAGAAAGTCTGTACACCGGATTACACTTAGATTAGCACTGCCAAAGGCAGGGACTTCAAAGATTACGCGTAATCCCATTAGTACAGTCAAAGGTACGGCTCTGTACACCGATTACGCGGAGTGATCATCCCCTCGGTCTTAACTCGTAACTTCGCCTAGAAGTACCGCGTATCGGTTCAACTTCATAAATAAATATCTTTTAGTTTATCCCAAATGTTGTTGGTCTTTCCCACTCGTCTTCAAATCTTATAAATAGAGCCACTGAATACTTACTTCTCGCAATATTTACAATGCACCACATTGTCAATAATTTCTTCTCGGCGGTATTTCCCGAGGTATTTCCCGAGACCGTAATTTCATTGCTCGCCATTGTCTCGATTTAAGATATTTCTATTATTAAATACTCGTTGCAAAGTTGTGGTCACTATATTAATATGAATATCCTGAATAAACGACGAAAAATAACGCAGCTCGTCAACTTACGACTAAATATATAGTTTTTGATGAAACGAAGTAAACTTCTTTTTATGTTTTTTAACTAAACCATGTTGGTGATTCTTCGATTAAAATATTTATAAATCTGTAAAAATAGACTAAAAAAATCAAACGATCTAAAAAAAACCTTTTATCAAGAAAAAATAATGATCGGCAATATTTTTAATTAAATATAAGTAAGCTTTAAATATTTTCAACCATTTTTAACATGAATATTTTAAGTCCATTTATCCATAGACAAAAATTAACCGAACGCCGACCACTAATTCAAGCCTAGAAGAGTTAGGCCTAGGTTCAAAAGAATCTGCAAAGACTCCAACCTTGTAGATGCGCCAGAAAAGCTCAACCTGAATTTCAACTATTTTTTCCAATAAACCTGCTTCTTTTATTTGACAATGCAAAATTTATTTTAGAACGTGAGTCTCCGAGAACTTCATTAATTTGCAAATTAATTACATTAACAGAACTTGACACTATATTGTAGTTCATTTTAGCTCCTTAGCCTTGGTTGTTCAAACCGGTTTGATTACTAAAATAATGGCCGTCGGTTTATCAGACGTAGAGCTAATTGGGCGACGGCATTATCGGCATTTGAGATTCGATGACGTCAAATATTACGTAGGGTACGGATGACGCAATATCTGTGAAACAAACCGTTAGTGAAGAAATAGAGCTAGTGGCATACTTATGAGTAATTATGTTACATATGATAGAGTATTGAAGGTTGGAGGTAGAAACCTAGAATTAATAAAATAGTCACCTCCTTTTTTTGGTCAGGTTTCGAATAAATAATCTGTTCACCTATTTTTTGTTATTATTTCGAATTAATAAACTGGACACGAAGACCAGTGATACCCCAAATTTTTTAATTATAAATTCGTTTGAGCAATTAATAAACACTGGTCTTTGACCACCTGACCACTTTTATTATTTTCAAGACTGCTAGCGGCTCCATCTCAAGAACGCCACAGGTAAATCGATTTTTTTATTTTCGAGGCTAGGAACCCCAGGAGGAATACTTGATTTCCGCTGGAAAAGCATGTTGTCTTCTGAAATTATAGAAACTTTATATTTTCGAAGAAATAAACAACATACGCAGTTCTAACCAAAACTAAAAATATACGAAAAATACTTATTATTAAACAGAAAGAAATATTCCTAACAACCTTATTAAAGCGACTGAATGAAAAAAACTTTGTTCATTTCGCAGAGATTTAGTTAGTGAATTGAAATTAAATCGTTATTAGATTTATTAAAGTGACACATTCTGAAACGCTGTGCTGGAGAACAAATTCATTTTCTGATAACTTCAGCGTGAAAATCAGCTACGTCCAACACATCTTATCATAACGGCAAAGACATTAAGTTAATTGTTATCGCTGAATCGGGTCGTTAATATGTTAAAAATAATAGCAACTATATGGCAAACATATTGGGCATTGCTGTTTTAATTTGTTTAATGGAAAAATAAACCGTTCGTTAGCTTCCTTATCAATAAAAGATAGGAGAATAAGCTAAACGAAAAAAGCAAAAGAATACGATATGACCTTGAGGGAAAAATCGTTAAAATTAAGTGTTATATTATATTTTTCGTATATTTTTAGTTTTGGTTAGAACTGCGTGGGAACTATTACTCGCTTTAATATTGCACATCTTGACCGCCGCCAAAATAAAGAGAAACATTATTCCTAATTTCTTGTGTTGTCAAAAACATTTTCGGTTGCCATGGCAAAACTAATGCCCATTGCGACTTTTCCCTTGGTGAAATTTCATGTTACCATAAGGTCTATATACCCACCTAGTTTCAACAAAATCGGTGATAATGACCTCGGGTAGTCTCCTCGTAAGTATTTGTTTAGAGTTCGTATATTTAAAAGGGAGCTTGCCTCCGAAAGCTGGCACAGTTTTGAAATTAAAGCCATTTTTGATTCATGTATGTTCGTTATATTTAAATTTAAAATTGTGTATATTTGCCTCGTTTAACATGATATTGTTCGCCATGTTGTAAGCAACTTCGAAATGAGTTAACCTAACTGACCTGTTTGACATTTTGTTAGTTCTTTAGTTCTTTATTAGCTCAAAAAAAGGTCAGAGACCCATCACGTCAAGACAGTGAGAAATGAGATATGTACAGTCAATAAGCAAAAACAATATACATACAACGAAAAAGGGTAATAAAATTGTGAAATAAAATAGCTTGAGAGATTATGGACACTTAGTCATAGAGTTCGAGATAGTTCGCCAACTCCTTCCGGAATTGAGTTTGCACGGCAAAGCCCTTAAGATGATCTGGCAAGGAATTCCAGTCCCGAATGGACGAGGGAAGGAATGAGTGCTTGCGGCACTCAATACGGAATCCCGGAGGCACCACAGACACCGTGCGGAAACCGCGGGGTTTACGAAACCACTGAGAGACCACCGCGGAAAGAGGCGCAAGGGCACCTTCGTGGGGGTGAACGACAGAGTTTACCAGAACTAGGCGTCTAAAACGGCGGCGCGAAGCGAACGTGTTCCATTTGAAATTAGTTAGAACGTTTGTCATACAAGTGTCCCACGAAAAGCCGATGCTCGCCGCGAAACGAAGAGCACGACGCTGGATAGTCTCAATAGAATGGATCCCGCTTGCCGAGTTGGGGGCCCAGACCGCCGAGCAGTACTCCAGGATAGGAAGGACATAAGATTTTATACCCAGAGTCTTAGTGGCAAAAGACCAATGGGCCAGATGGCGCTTAACGAAGCCCAGCACGCGAGCGGCTTGGGAGGTGACCCGTGCTACGTGGGTAGCCCACTCCAGGGTGTCGGTGATGATGACGCCCAAATATTTCTGAGAATTGACAACCTTGAGCGCGACACCATCGATGCGATAGACGGGCACCACGGGTGGTTGACCGGAGCGACGAAGGCAGAGCATGGCGCATTTTGCAGTGTTCAGAGGGAGCTTCTATTGTTTGCTCCATGTAGTGATGGTGTCGAGATCCCCTTGCAGGAGTTGATAGTCATGGGACGAAAAGATCGCCCGAGATAGGGCCACATCATCAGCGAAAATGTAGAGGGTTGAGACAACATTATCCCCAATGTCGTTGATGTAAATTATGAAGAGGAGCGGCCCAAGGACCGATCCCCGAGGGACCCCGGAGGAAGCAGGGAGCCAAGCAGAAGCAGCTCCAGGGAGAACTACGCGGAACTTCCGGTCACTAAGATAGGCCGACAGCCAGTTGAGAGTTTTGCCACGGACCCCATAAGAGTGCAGCTTGGCTTTCAGAAGTTCATGCGGAACCGAGTCGAAAGCTTTCCGGAAGTCGAGAAATATAACGTCAACCCGACCTGCTGCCTCCAGACCGGCGGTCCAGTCCTCAAGGCAACAGAGAAGCTGAGTCTCAGTGCTAAAACTACTGCGGAAACCATGCTCATACGGCATGAGGACATCGTGAGTAGTAAGATGTGTAGTAATCTGGGAGGCATTAACGTGCTCGTCCAGCTTGAGGACCTGGGAGAGAAGGGCTATCGGGCGATACTCAGACGGGTCAGAGGGATCACCTCCCTTCGGAACCGGGGTAACGTTAGCTGTGCTCCAGTCGGAGGGGATGGCTCCAGCATCATACGACTGTTGGAAGAGGGCAGTCAGGGGAGCAGCGAGAGCGTCCGCACAGTTTCGCAACAGGATAGAGGTAATCCCGTCAGGGCCGGGGGCCTTGAAGGGCTTGACTGATTTAAGCAGCTTCAGAATACCCTGCCTTGAGAAATGGATGGGATCCATGGTCGGGGCCCTCCGGGGTTGGAGGGGGACCGAGTCAAGGGTATAAACGGGAAACGTTTTCCTGAATGAAGCGGCAAGCAGGTTTGCCTTGTCGGTGGCAGAGGTGTAAATGTCCGAGCCCATTTTGAGGTCCGGGACCGGAGATGACTTTGACTTTCGCGAGACGAGTTGAAAAAACCGCTTCCGGTTTGATTTCAGGTCCGAGGCAACCAGGTCGAGGTGGTGCGTGCGCGCAGCCCGAAGAGCAAACTTCACGATGGCGCGATGTTGCGAAAAATGTCGGCGATTGGCATCGCTAGGGTGAAGCTTGGTGCGATTGTAGCGTCGTTTGGTCTTGCGGATCAGCCGGCGAAGCGATGGCCCAACCCAGGGAAGGTTCTGGCGAGAAGAAATGCGCTTGACGGGCACGTATGCCTTCGTAGCATCTTCAATGGCCGATCGTATAGTGCTCCAAGCTTCGTGAACCGACGATGGGAGGTGAATAGTAGAGAGACAAGCGGAGATACTCAAGAAGTCAGCGAGGTTATAGTCCATGGACGAGCGGGGGGGCACCCGGGCTGGAGGCTTAACCCCCCGGATAGGGCAGAGGAGAAAGTCATGATCGCTGATTCCAGGAAGGTGAGTGACTTCACCCACCAGGGTTGGGTTGGATACGAGAAGGAGGTCAAGGATGTTCCCACCATTGGCGTTGTCACGGGTGGGCTCCGTCACACACTGCGACAGATTGGAGGACAGCAGGGATGTGAAGGAAAGTTGTATCCTCCGCTTGTAAGCGACGGCCAGTCGATTTTGGGAAAGTTTAAGTCGCCAAAGAGAATGAGGTCAGACTCCGCAGTGGAGAGACTGGCGATAAGTTTGTTGAGGCGCTTATTGTACGCTGGTTTAGCATATGCGGAGGCAGGAAGAGCCAATGGTGATCCTAGCAGCAACGGCCTCAACCTCAGTGCGAAGGTCCAGAGGGAAAGAGCGGAGTCTACTGTCGATGGCTAGACATACCCCTCCACCGTTCCTGTTCCTGTCCTTCCTGTAGACGTTGAAGGACGACCCAAAGAGCTCAAGGGAAGAGAGCGAGGAGTCCAGGTGCGTCTCAGTAAGAGCAATTATGGAAGGCTGGAGAGTGTCAGTGAAGGCCCGGAGGGCGAGGTGTTTGTTTGCGATGGAGCACAGATTCGTGTACAGCAGGGAGAGCCCCGCAGTGCCGAGTCACACCTGCGAGCCTTGCTGTTGGATGGACTGCTTGGACTGCTCGCCAGCCGGAGGCCTAGACAGGGCGACAGTGATGCCTTTGGCCCAGTTTTCAGGAAGAAGCGCCAGGCGGACTTCCTGCGCCGGAAGTTCAATTGTGAAGTAGCTGGATGACTGTTGCGGACCATTAACCACCGCAGAGACAGAGAGCGGATGGAGGCCAAGTTTGTGTAAGTGATCCTCGACCTGGGAGGCCTTGGCAACTACGTGAGCCTTCGAGACGATTAGTGATTTTGTGAGTTTGGCGGCGAGATGGGACTAGCTACTGGACGGTTGGCCTTGTCTTTGACACTGGGCGAGACAACGATTCCAGTAGGCCAGTGGATCTTTTCCAGGATAGTGCCCTCGTCCTTCGGGTTGACCTCCAGGAATGCGGTTTGGAAATCGTGCTTCCGTAGGGTAAGTATTCGGATGCCGGATGGAGTGACGCCCAGACTCTTGACGTAGGAGTCCAGGACAGAATTGGTAACAGCTGGGTGAAGGCGAGAGATGTACTTCTTCTTAGTGGCTTCTTAGGAGGCCGCCTGCCAGCTCTCCTGTTGCCTGTCCAGTGACGACACTGCCACGGGGTTTAGTAATTTTACGGCGGCGCTTGGGGGCCCTGTCACCGGGCTTGGCCTCCTTAACCTGTGCATGGGACTCCTTTCGAGGACGCGATTGAGGAGGGTGACGAACATGAGAGGGCTGCTCCCGAGAGCGCCCAGGCGTCAGACGGAGCTGCTCGTCAGCAGGAGGAGATCGTTGGGAGAGCTGGGCGTAAATACTGCCAAGTGACTGAACAGGCCCAGAAGCGATTTCCGCAAAAGAAGGAAGCGGAGGGTGGACTGGCTGCTGAGTCACGAAAGAGCAGAGTTGGCGAAGCTCCTTGTTCTCAGCTTCAAGAGACTGAATCCGCTTAAACAAGGAGGCTTGATGCTTTTCCAACAGGAGTTTTTTGTGGAGGCTGAATGGTAGACACATTCTTTACAAGCCCAGAGGCCGTAGACGTTGGCATTCGCCCTGATTTTACAGCACAGCATGTGAATCCAGCGGTGGCAGTACGCGCAGTGGAGCATCTTTCCTGCAGTTTCACCTTCCCTGCCAAGCCCGCAATCAACATAGCAAAACTGCTGAGGAGGGGGAGGTGGGAGATCCGAAGGAGTAGCCTCTTTGGATGCCGAGGGGCTTACGGCGGCAGAGGGAGGTGAAAAATATTTATCAGTGCGGGACCACTCTAATTGTCAAGTTGCCTATTCACCGGGAATAATTGGCATTGTTTTTGAAAGTTGAAAGCGAATGTCTGTATATTGGAATGACGAAGTTACCTCAGTCCTAAAGCGTAGAACGCCACCGAAGCTTATTTGGGAGACGAGAAAGACTTATTTTTTAATTTAATTTTCAATTTTTATTAAATATTTCATTTGAAATAACAATTGCTGTAGGGCTAAGTCATGTCTGACTTGTAGGCCCTTGCTTCTCGTTCGGTGTTTTACAATACAAGCTCAAATAAAGAAGAAACAGAGCATTAATGAAATATTAAAAAGTAACAACAACAAAATAAATAACAATGAAAAATGAAATAAAATTAGAATAAATATTAAGATGTCAAATTCCCACTATTAAACTTAAATAATGCGATAATAAACCATGTAGAATACAATATAAAAGAAAACGAATTAGACCAATGAAACCGGAAAATATATATTATTCCAAGATTTAAAATTCATTTGGTAATAAAAATGATTTCAGATTACGTTTAAAAAGATGATATTTATGAGTAACGTTTAAGTTTTCAAGTGCGTGGTTAAAGAGTTTAACTCCATTATAAAATATCGAAGTAAATTTTTGCACGTGCTACAAAGTGGAAGTTTAAACATTTGATATTAGCTAGTTTTTATATATTTTTTTAGTTGTGTTTGGTTGCAATATTTTCCTATTTCCATGAAAGTCTTTAAACAGATGAATAGTCTTGAAAAACATTTAATATCCCGTCTTTTATAAATAAATCTTTTGTATGAATTAGTGTATTTATAATTAAAATTTATAAAAATTTAATTTATTAATTAAATTAATTAGTACTGTTTATATACATTAGAGGGCGTACCGGTAGCATAGTAGAAAACAGGGTTGCCTGTCAGAAGAACTTAAGAGGCTCAAAACGCTAGCACCTATGAAGATACAAGTAGTCTAACCTATGTAAATATATAAACCGTGGCCTTTTAAAACGTACGATATAACATAATAACAGACGATATTTATATTTCGTTAGCTCACGTTAGATGGCAGTATCGTTACCCAGCGTCCCTCAATAATCTCTCTCCATTTGAGGGGGGTGGAATTTTCAACGAGAAAATAACTTACCCCCCACACTTTTGTAAGGCAGAATTCACGCTCTGTAGTAACTTCTCCTAATCTAATTCTGCGTGATGTTTAAATAAAAGTAATTCAGTGCTTAACTGAGAATACTTTGTCCTAAAAAAATTGTTCAGAATATATCATCTATTTTAATACTTAATTAAACTAATCAAATCGATAAGCTCAGCTGTAATTCAAGTGTTACGAAATAAATGAAACTTAATATTTAATATGCCTTCAAATTCATCATACACCCCACAATTTACTAGAAATTATTGATTTTTACGGTAATATATTGACTCGTACGGTAATTAACATACAGAAGTAGGTTTCTTATATTATTTCAAATAGAAAAACGCTCCTATTTACATTAACACAATTTTTAATTAACTTGACATTGAATTTTGAACAAGTGGACCATGTGTCTTAAAAATTTGAACTTTTTGTAAACACTTACAGCCTTAGGAACTGAGATTGTCTTATACATTTAAAGATACGTAGCGTAGTTATCACAGTCTAAACATCTGTAGAAAATTATAACTCTTTGTATTTGAACTTAGTGATCACAATGTAAACATCTCTAAAAAATATCACCCTCTACATTCGAGCATATTTTACAAACATATTTAGCGTCACAGTGCACTAATTCCCGTACTAAATGGTTTCCGATGTGGCTACAGTACAGAAACCTAGGTCCTTTCTAGTGTCGATGCTTAGTCCTCACTAACTCCTACTTGCTAAGTTACGGGACACGCGGTCCTACTCAGCTTCGGATAGCCTTCTTTCTGGTAGGGCGTCAATTTCGATTGGTCCTGCAAGGTGCGGAGTCCAATTGGTCTGGCGTACCATAAGGTTCCATTTACGCTGCTGATGTCACTCTCTCCCGGGTGATGTGCTGCTCGGGTGACCATGCCACTCTTCAGACGGATCTGGACCAAAGAGTGTCCTGTAGGTCCGCTGGAAACGTCAACTTGAAGAAATGCAAGGTCCTTAGCATACTTCGTCCGGGGACCAAACCCAATACTTATTATTGATATTAAGTGGTCACTCTCATAAAAACATGTTGAGGCTAACTGTAGGGAGCTATTTTCTCGCGTGGCATGAAGAGCTTGCCACCACCGTCCTACGCATTGTAACCCGACCATCTGAATTAATGGCTTTAAAATTCGCTTGATGACTTAGGCTTAAGGTGGTGTCTTGGGTATTAGTCTAGCTGATTATTATTATTATTAACTGAGCCTTAGCTTCCTTCGTGGGTACCTACATGACTGCTTCTTCTCTTCGAAAACTTCGGGAATTAAAACTTATGTCATGCCGATCTTGTAGTAAATCCACAAGCTTCAAAAGGTCCTGAGGAAAACAGTCTGATTTGCCACATCTATTGGGTACACATGGCATTTCAGCAGCACTCGTGTCAATTGACCCACTTTTGTGTCCCGTCGTCGATTAAACAGAAAGTGAATGAGGTGCTGTCCCATATACTAAATTCAATCGAGTTATGCGAGCGAGCTCCCCGTGGTTCACGACGATGTACTACTATGTCCTTCCTTTTGCGAAGACTAAGCTCCGGTGGAACTCATTCGTACCTTCTCCTGCCCGAGACGGGAATTCAGTGCCTGTTTGATACAAGATATAGAATTTCTTGTTAATTCGCTAAAAACTATGTGTTTATAAACTACCTCGTAGAATCTAGCCCCGTTATGCCACCTAGACTCGTTTCGGGCATCAATAATCAAAAGCATTACTACACAGCAATTTGGGGGATTCATAGATGTATACGTTACACCAGAATTAGATTAGGAGAAGTTACTACCTTGGATTAATAATATTATTAATCCAAGCAAAGATAATTTAAACTCGTACCCTAGATTCGAAATCACTCTCTCGCGCGTTGCCGATAGCGTTTACCCACTTCCCGCCGGAACTCAGAAAAAATTCGCTCCATGGTTTGCACCGTACCGCAACCACGGCCAACTTCGATCCCGCGCTATCGCGGCAGCACGTGATCGAAGTTGGCTGTGCCACAACCGATGGAGCCCGATTTTTCTGAGGTCACGTGCCGGAAAAGGGTAAATGCTTCGTAACAAAACCGTCAATGGGAAAGCTCTCAGTATTCGAATCTATGGTACGAGTTTAAATTATCTTTGATCCAAGGTACTGTAGAGCCTGAAATTTTGGAAATGCAAATGCCTTACAAAAGCGTGGGGCCACGGATAAATTTACGGTCCGTGGTGGGGCGTAAGTTTCTTTCTCGTTGAAAATTCTACGCCCTCAAAAGGAGAGATGATTCTCGAGGGACGCTGGGTAATGATACCGCCATCTAACGTGAGCTAACGATATTAAAATATCGTCTGCTTAGATATTAAGTTGTTAGGCATGGAAGGGTGGGACTGGGATGAGACCATAGATATAAGAAATGTATATAAAGGTCTAGATAAATTTCGGGGCGTCTAAGCCTAACATAAAATACGGAATTGACACCTAGCAGACGCCGAGGAAGGCACGTGACCAAGAGCGCGAGCTCTCTTTGCATTTTAGTACTAAGTGCTTGACCTTTCCGCAGTCCGTAGTCTTTAGACACCATCTGTTGGTGACTTTTAGTATAATTTTAAAGCAGGAGACAATGGCTCTCGCGACGATAGCACAGGCTTTCTTATCGATAGATAGCGCCTTATAAGGATAGCCTGCTAGCTGTCACCTTCGTATTGACTCCCTTTGAAATATTTTATCTAGACCTTTATATACGTTTCATATATCTATGGATGAGACCTAT
Organism: Leiobunum rupestre; assembly: GCF_980474605.1. NCBI lineage: Eukaryota > Metazoa > Arthropoda > Arachnida > Opiliones > Sclerosomatidae > Leiobunum > Leiobunum rupestre. The sequence goes on from NC_143390.1 coordinate 12,932,434, forward strand.
TTACCTAAGCTACTAATATATTTAAAAAAGATGTAAGTTTATTTGTTCAGTCAAGAACTGCGTTATTTAAAAAACCAAAAATTTCAGACGTACGATAACATGTCCATAACTGTGAGCCAACTGTTGGATCTACTGAACGCCTGACGATAATTTTTCAAAAAAATTTAACCGGTGTTAATTGTCTGACTTTGGTAATTATTTTTAAGAATTGGCAGCACTACCTGTTATCCTCAGAGTCCTCATTATTTCATAGCATGAAGGAATTCTCCCGCGAACTTCGCGAAGCGGCGAAAGAGGAAACTTAATATTTTCCTCTTAATATCCTTCTTGTTTTTTTTCGTCGGGCTCTCCGTGAGGTTGGCCTGCCTGAGTCCCTTGGCCCAACCTTGCCCTCACTGTTGACTTTTTCTGCCTTTCCCGAAGGTTGTTCTCGTTCGGGATATATGAAGCTGTTGTCTACGTTTCTGGGTACGCTTTTAACCTTGTCAATCATTATGTCTACCGATTCTCTCTTCTTCGTAGTTGTGTTTTAGTATGTGTCTGTGATTTATTTTATGCTGGTGTCTAAGGCCTTGGGTCGACACCACTAACTACTTTGTGTATATAAAAAAAATATATATATATATCCATCTTGTTTTAGCGAACTTTGGAATCCTTGTCTTAACACCGCCCCAAAAACTCGTAGGATTACAAATAGGATAGTTCGATAAGATACGTGTTATAACAACAGTTGAAAGCACCTTTTGAAGGAAAGTAGGTGTTACATCAAGTGAATCACCGATAGATTATTAGATACTAATTTTTAAGCCTTGGTTTTAAATCAGGAAGGGTAGAACTCTTTAACATTTTACTAAGTTTAAACGGTGTTATTACAAAGTAATATAATGTGTGACGATGATTTCCACTTGCGTATTTCCCATAAACTTCTCTCCAAATGTCGGGATATAAATAAAAATGGCAATATATTTATTTCACCTGTGAGCATTTCCCTGGGTATTTTATCTCTGGCATTCGGAACTAGAGAAAATTCAAGGAATCAAATTGCCTGTCTTTTGCATTTAAATTCTGAGGTTACAGATGAAGATTTAATATCGGTCTCTTCAACATTTGCCACTCTAAACGAAGATCTGAAGCTTGCAAATGGTATATTCGTTGACAAGACATACAGCATTAATCAAAGCTTTTTGCAAAATTTGGCAAAAACCAAAATACCGTTGGATAGCAAAGAAGTGGATTTTAAAACTAATAGCAAAAATGTATTAGCTCAAATTAATACCTGGGTAGAAAGAGCCACTAATTCTAAAATCAAAGATTTTCTGAATGAAATTGACCAAGATACTAAGATAATTCTAATTAATGCCATACATTTTAAAGGTCAGTGGCTAGAAGAGTTTGATAAAAAATTTACAACTAAAAAACCATTTCACTTAAGTACTTCCGTAAACCGTCTAGTCGACATGATGTTTATTGAAAAGAAATTTCAGACCATTGATTGCGAGGAGCTTGATTGTCGATGTATTGAACTCCCTTACAGGAAAGATTCTATATCTTGCTACATTCTTTTACCAAATAAAATTGACGGGTTGTCAATTATCGATACAAATTTTACTCCCGAGTTGTTCAACAAAATTTTATTGGAAATGGAAGGAAATACACCAAAAATAGAACTTAGCTTGCCAAAATTTAAGATTGAATGTTCCTTAGATTTAGAATCGCTATTCCTGCAGCTAGGAGTTGTTGATATATTTCAACCTGGCATAGCTGATTTGAGTGGCTTCTGTGCTGAAGGAAAGAAGAATTTGTACATCTCTAAAGCCATTCATAAAGCCGTAATTGAAGTTAACGAGGAAGGAACAGAAGCAGCTGCGGCTACTGGCTTTGTGGGAGTGACTTATTGTGCCTTTTTTCCTCCAAATCAGTTCATAGTTGACCGTCCATTTACCATTATCATAAGAGATAAAAAACTTAATGCAATTTTATTCATTGGTTCTATTAAAGAAATTGAATAAATTAAATGTTTTTTATATTTTTGTTGCAATTGTTTTATACTTTAAAATTGTAGAAACTATAAAAGCTAATATTGTTATTGAAATTGATGCTTTCGCAGTAATAATGTGATCATTTTGTAATTTTAATATTATTACAGAATTTATAAATACTATATTTATAGGACTGATAATATGCAATTTATTTTCAATAAATATATTTATATGGATAAGCTTTTCATGATGATATAGTGGTAAATAATATCTAGTTTTTAAAGTGAAAAATATAAATACAAAATTAACTTAATAAATGTATGACTAATTAAATATGCGAATAATATCACTTTAGCCCTGTTCTTACCTTTTTATCTTAGTAAAATAGAATTATATTGTTTAATTTCATAACTTTTTCATAGTTTAATGAAGTTTTTCGTTAGCATTTTCACATGTGACACATTGTTAGTTATTTAAGATATGGGTAGACAACGCGTATTATAAGCAGTATGTCAAATAAAAAGTTAGAATTTCAAAAACCTGATTGAATTTTATGGACTACTGTTACTCACGACCGAAAATTATCGCTACGCCTCCTTTGGTTCGCCATTGAAACCTAGATAGGTACTTTAGGTAGCGGCTAAAGCCGCAGACGCTGTTAGTTTTCCTCATAGTTATTCATACTTTCTAAATAATGATACTTGCATTTAAATATATTTTTTATTTTTTTCTATCGTTTGCTCATATTTTGATAAATTTATTTAAGAAAAAACGTTCTTATTAGTTATGACTTTTTAATTGGTCTGTAGTAGAAGCTAGAATGATCATAGGCGCAACCAGCGTTGCCAGGTCAAAAACTGAAAATTATTGCACCCCTGATCGAAAATTATTCAATTCTTTTAAAAATTATTGCATTTCCTCTGCAAAGAACTTGTAGTTATTTAAAATTTTAATATTATCAAGAAGGATCAGTCAGTGATCCTTCTTGATATTATTTTTATGAAACACGAGTCAAAACTACCCAATTTAGAGATATTAAGGCGGAAGTCGGTGGTTTTGTGTTTCGTGGAAAAAAATTAGAGATGGCGCTCTTACCTTTAACAGTACAATGAAATTAATCAAATCATTTGATTAGTTTCATTGTAATGTTGGGGCTGAACATGAATTAAAATCATAATATTCGATTTATGTAAAAATTATTTAAAATATGGTACAACTTGAAGAAATTATTGCATAAAAGCGTACGATTAAGCCCCTCCCTTCGTAGCGACTGAGGTCAGACTACCTAATAATGCAGTTCGATATTCATGACGGTAATATATTGACTCGTACGGTAGTTATCATACAGAAGTAGGTTTCTTCTATTATTTCAAAAATAAAAACGCTCCTTTTTACATGAACACCATTTTTAATTAACTTGACATTGACATTTTAACAAGTGGACCATGTGTCTTAAGAATTTGAACTTTTTGTAAACACTTACAGCAACTTGACCTTGTACCAAGTTTCATTTATCTTTCTTTTACTATACAAGTTTTTGCACAACTTTCAACGCAACCCTCTTGAGATTTTGTTATTATAATCTTCCTGTTTTTGAGCCAGTTTCTCTAGCCGCTCTTGTCTCTTCTTCTTCCGCAGAAGAAGATTTTCTTTTCTATCCTTCTCCTCCCGAAGAAACGCAACACATTCTTCGCTTGTTAAGTGCTGGTCCAATTGTGCTTTCTTTGATTGTTTGCTTTTTCTTGGAGGTATTTTTCTACGAGGGATAAATATAAAAAATTATTTCAAACATGGTTCTTTTATACTAACATTTGGGTCAGGTTTGGACAAAAGCACTTTTGGGTAGATTAGTGTATTTTTTAAACTCGAGTCACTTGTTGAAGATGCATCTGGTAGATCAACTGATTGCACAAGCGAATTGGTTAAAGACTCGTTAGATTTAGTAGCTCTTAGTTTAGCAACGTCCGATGTACATATTTTCTGTTCGTAAAGGATTGTGTCACTTGATAAATTGCTAAGTTTTGGCTCGTAACAATAAGAGCCACACCATCCAGTAGCGGCGCTAAGGGTGGGCTGAAGTGGGCTTTAGCCCCCCTGCATTTCTGAGAGGGGCCACATATTTATATTAAAAGGGCCACATATTTATATTTAAGAGGCCACATATTTGAAATTTCTTTATGTTTTTATTGCCAAGTAACGTTTTTCGGGGGGAAAAATCTTTAAAAATCAATTCGTTTACTCAAAAAGATAGTAGGCCATAAACAGATAGATTCGGGGGGCGAAGGGAGCGGAAATGGAGAGAAAGTTTAATGAACAATTGAAAGAAAAGAAAGGGGCTTGAGGGAATTTCGGGAAATACCCCAGCGGGCATGCACGTCAATGCTCGGAATCCGACGCTCGGATACAAGCTCAGAAGGGGGTCCAGTAAACGCGACGATAGCCACAACAATAAAACGACCTTGCTCTTCTCGCTTCCTGGAAAATTCTGCGGTTTTTCGATTTCACCACTTTTGCGAAATATGGTCAATGCCAGGCTCGACCGCTAAGCTGCTTTTTTTTTAAACATTTCTTTCCATTTCGTCTTGAGCTCCAGAACGAGTCAGGTCTATTTTGGAAGTATTCCTCGAATTTTAAGTCTTTAGTCTTTCTGTTCTATTATTTTGGCAAGAGCGGACTTCTACCTCCTCGAGGTTTAAAGAAGCCCTAATGCGCTTGTTTAAAATATAAATGACCAGTTGATAGTTTAATTTTATTTCAAATTATTTCAACAGCCTTTTAAAGGCTAATTAACTATTAATAGTTAATTTTTCAAAAAGCATTTTTCATAGCTAGCTAACTATTAGTCAAAGACTATATAACGCTTCGCTTACTAGACAGGCGTGTTCCTAGGAAAAACATGTTAACACCTCTGTAGCACTGTAAAAGCTGGGGTAATATTTATACCCGCGGCTAGAGGCGCCACTAGTAACACAGCTCAAGCTAGGGGAAATTTTGGGCCAGCGTCGAGATGGAGCCACAATCGGTATGCAAGTTGAGCCATAGAACACGCCTGTCTAGTAAGCGAAGCGTTATATAGTCTTTGCTATTAGTAGATATATATTTTCCAAACCGCCTTTGTCAAGGCAAATTACTATTATTAGTTATTTTTCTAATATCTTAGAAACTTAGTCTTATTATTTACTAAGATAAATATTCCTCGAGAATTAGAAGGATTTTAGAGATACATTTTAGATAATTATATCCGGTAAATTTAACTATTTAAGTATTGACAAATTAAAAAAAAAATTGTAGAAATGAGTGGGAGAAAATTTCCGTCAAGAAGCCAAAGTCGCAAAAAGCGAAAAGCCAGTCAAGAATTTTTAAATTCTCAAAAAGGGGCTCTAAATAAGTACTTCAAAACATCAATTCCAGTCTTAGAACAAACTCAATTAAATGCAATTGCGAACAAACTTGACTTACCAACCACTACTGAATCTTTAAAAAATCAACTTTCCCACAACGAAAACAAATCGCTAGAATCCGAACCAAAACAAAATAGTACTGACAATAAAATAAGCTTATTGAAGAACGCTATAGGGGTTCATGTTGAAAGTAATCTTTCAACTAATAAATCGAACGATGTTATAAATAAACATTCTATGTTGCAAACGAGTCAAAATGTTTTCGATAAAGTTGTAGAAGGCATTGAAGAATCAGTTATTGATAATATCTTAATAGGAGCTCCTAGTGAAAGTGAATCAAACAATTCAAATGACATTGCACTTTCATTTGTCGCTTCCAGGAATTCCCGAGAACTCCATGAGAATAGCAGTATCGTGCACCATTTAACTCCTGCTCTATCTGATTTAAATGCAACTCAAATTATTCCTGACATTAGTATCGACATGGATTCTCCACTCGCTCAACCAAGGCTCTTATCATTTCCCCAAACGATTATTAGGGGTCAAAAACGAAGTTTCAATAGTATTTATTATGTAAAATATCCCTTTTTGGAATATTCTGTAGAAAATGACATGGTATACTGTTTTTGCTGCCGTCATTTTCCAAGCTGTGGTAAAAAAACATATTTCACAACTGGTTATAAAAATTGGAAAAATATGAATGAGAAATTTCACGAACATTTTACTTCCGAGAAATCGACCCACCAATAGTTCTTTTTATAAAGTAACGTGGCCTTCTTGTTTAAATGTTGCTCTTACGTCACAGTCTCTTGCTTTGACAAGTCTACGAGCGCGCGCTACAGTCGCTAGAAATTAGCTTTTTCTAGCGCGCGTGCAAATAGCTCGTGCGAAGAATATACTAATAAAGCTGGGTCCTGTGACGTAAGAGCAACATTTTAACAAGTTGGGCAAGACCACTTTTTATTTTATAAAATCAACTATTAGCGGAAACGAAGTACATACATTTTTTACAGTCTAAGAAACGAGGAGCTATAACTTCACAGATAAATAAGCAACACCGTTTAGATACTATTCGAAACAGAGAAGTTTTATCCGCCCATGTGCAAATTGTTTTAACATGCGCTCAACAGGATATTGCGTTAAGAGGGCATCGAGAGAACGACGATCAGCAAAATCGTGGAAATTTCATTGAAATCCTAGAATTGTTAAAGCGCATTTCACCTGACTTAAAGAAAAAAGTAGATAGCATGCCCAATGTAGCAAAATATACCCACGGATCAATACAAAACGAGCTTATTAACACTAGTGGTGCACTTGTTCAAAGAATGATTATTCAGGATATTAATGATTCGGGTGGTTTTTACGCAATAATTGCTGACGAAACTAGGGACAAAGGCGGTGTAGAACAACTAAGTGTTTGTGTTCGATTGAAAGGTTTTTGTCTTTTGTTGATTTACATAAATTTGACGCTGAATCTTTATCTTCCGCGATTATCAAATGGGTTAAAAATATCAAACTGTGTAGCGCAAACATATGACGGAGCGAGTGTAATGAGTGGAAGTAAGTCGGGGGTGAACATTAGGATTAAGGATGCTGTGGGTGGGATGTGTCCATATGTGCACTGTTACGCCCATCGCCTAAATTTAGTTTTGGTGGATACCTGTAAGAATGTACCAATAATTCGTGAAACACTTGGTTTGTTACAGGCAATTTATACATTTCAAAGTAATTCGTCACTTCGAAGTGAGTATTTCCAAGAGGCCCAAAAAGAGCTTGAATACGATGTAATATTAAAATTACCCCAGAGTTGTGACACTAGATGGTCCAGTAAAAAAAAATGTATACATTTTTTTAGAACTAGATATAATGCTGTAGTTTTAGCTTTAGAAAACTTAATTGAAAGTGGCAAATCTGAGGAAGCAGCCGAATGTAGAGGGTACCATTCCCAGCTTCAAAATTTCAGCATTTTATTAATGGTCGTAGCATTAGATGAGATTTTAGGCGTAACAAATGTGTTGTCTGAATATTTGCAAAATTCAAAAGTAGTTTTAACTCAAGCCGTAGCAATTTGCGGTGCCACAATAAAAAAGTTAGAAACAGACCGAAATTCTGAAAGATTCGATCAAATTTGGGATGTTGCGAAACAATTAGCTCTCTCAGCCTCAATTCCAGTACCAGAAAAGAATAGTTCCGTCAAAGTACCCATGAAAAGAAAAAATATTCAAAACAAAAGGTTAAAAGGTACCATAATAACGGGTACTATAGGAAGTCGGGAAACGGAGTTCAAAACTATTGGCGACCAACTTAAAGCAACTTATTTTGAAATTTTAGATAGATTCGTATTAGAAATGAAAAAAAGATTGTTAGAAAATTGTTCTATTTATGAAGAACTTTGCGCATCAGACCCAAATTCGAGCGAGTTTTTGAACGTTGAAAAAATTACTGCGTTTTGTCAAAACTACAAAAGATTTAATTTTGAAATGGAGTCTCTGAAAAATCAGGTCAACGTTGCTAAAATGTTATTTAGTACCAAAAGCGGTGAAAACATAAACACAGAAAGTTTGCAAACGCAGCTTGAAACCAATGAATATCTTAAACCTCAAAATTTGCAAAATGTTTCCGATTGCTATAAATATTTATTGACATACGAGCAGGCATTCCCAGATCTCGTAAAATATTTCCAAATTGTATTATGCATACCTGTTGCTAATACTATTTCAGAGCGTAGTTTTAGTACACTTAATAGACTCGAATCATTTTTAAGAACAACAATGTCTTAAAATCGATTAACAAATTTAGCCTTGCTCTCTATAAATAGAGATTTATCTAATAGGTTAAGAGACAATCCTTTGTTGGTTGTTGACGAGTTTAGTAAAAAAAAGAGAAGAGTGCAATTTATACTTTGAGTTAAATTTTCAAATTTTTAAATATGTAGAAGCTATAAGAGACATATTGGAGGGCAAGCCACAGCTGCCACCAAATTATAAGGGGTAACTAAAATGGTAAGGGCCACAAAATTCTTAGGGGCCACAAAATATTTAGCCCACCCGTGAAAAAACCTTAGCGCCGCTACTGCTTGAAAAAATTACGAACAACCAAAGCTACGGGCACAGATGGCCTCTCTTGTTCTTTAATTAAAGGCCTAGCAATTATCTTGGTCCCAACGTTAACGAAACTCATTAATATGTCTATTAAGACAAACACTTTCCCGTCAGCCTGGAAAAGAGCAAAATTCATTCCCATTCTCAAAGCAGGTGATCTAACGGACCTGGAAAATTACCGTGGAATATCAATTCTTCAAATTCTATCAAAAACACTGGAGAGGTGTGTTTATGACCAGCTATTAACTTATGTCCTTCTACACAATTTGTTATAACCAAATCAATCGGGCTTTAGACCAGGTTAATCCACCACAACATGCGCCATAAATCTCCACCAAACAATAATAAAAGAACTGGAGGAAAACAAAATTGTTGGAGTCATTTTCCTGGACTTATCAAAAGCCTTTGATAGAGTTAATCATAGCTTGTTAATTAAAACTCTTAAAAATATCGGTGCTGACAACAATACAACTGATTGGTTTGAATCTTATCTCAAAGTGTCTTTATTAATGGCAAGGAATCTAGTGTTGCTCAGATAGTGTCTGGTGTTCCACAAGGAAGCATCCTAGGCCCGTTAATGTTTAACATATACATGTATATCAATAATAACTACAAATCCTTATCAACCTCAAAATCCTTTGAATACGCTGATGACAATTCCATTTTGAATTCTGACCATGTTACTAATATTAATATTTTAACAAATAATCTGGAGAGTGACTTTAACTCCCTTAAAAACGTTTTAGAGGCTAAAAATATGCAGGTCAATCTAGCGAAAACTGTTTTTATGATTTTCTCCCCTCAGCGCTTTAAATCTAGCACTAACTTAATCGAATCCCTCGGAAATACTGGTCTGAAAATAGTGAAAACATATAAATATTTAGGGTTGATATTTGATGAGGACCTATCGTGGAAACCACATATAGACTATGTTATTTCAAAAGTCAATAAGCGACTATGGTTGTTAAATCGATTCTTCAAGATCTTGGATATATATAATATCAAGTTATTGCATGACTTATTAATAATGCCAATAATTGATCACGGCAACCGTCTATATATGAACGGACCTAAATTATACATCAGGAAACTTCAAGTAATCCACAATAAATGTGGTAAATTTATGTTGCATAAAAATAGAAGATCATCTGCAACAGAAATGCGTGCGGAACTGGACTGGATGACACTGGAACAGAGATACATTTGGATGCTTCTAACTTTCATGTTCAGGGTGAATATATCAAAAGTACCAGAATATATTCTGGACTTATTTTAAAAAAATGTACATCATAAGTACAGTACTCGTGAGAAACTGACTAACTTCTCTCTGGCCCCTAAGGTCAATAAATTCAGTAAGCAAAATCTGAGTGTCTCTGGGGTAAAATATTGGAATGAACTGCCCAGAGATTTAAAAAATAGTCAATCATTAGGGAGTTTTCGTCAGAATGCTAAAGACTACGTAATTGGACAATTTTATCATTTTTGGTATATCTCTTAGATTTAATTTAATTTTAATGTAATGGATCCCTCTGTAAAAAAGTTTTTTCAACTTAGTAGGATTTATCCAATAAAAGCTTATTTTATTATTATTATTATTATTATTATTATTATTATTGAGCGTAGCTCTCACTGTGGAAACTGGCAGAAAAAGTGGCTGTCCGGTCCTAGAGAAGCTATTGGATGAAACGAAAAGGGGCGTTTCGGAAAACGACTCGAGAGGGAAAAACGGGTGATTGTTCCGCGCTTTAAAAAAAATTGGTATTCTCTCACTGCGATGAATTGGGGGGGAAAAAAGTGGGGTTTCGGAAAACGAGTCGAAAGGGAAAGAGTGGTTAATCGGTCGTGTTGGGGGGAAAAACGACTCCAGAAGAGCTGGCGCCAGAAAATTGCTGTCTGACGGAGCCACGAGAGGGGAAACAAGTGGGCCCGGCAGTCCCAAATAATAGTTTCACACGAGCCAAGCTTTACGAACACACGAATAGTAGTATAACCGGTAACGGAAACATGAACAAATAAAATAAACGGTCGAGAAAAACCGCTCGAAATATTTTTGTGGGTAATATGGGAACCGCTCGAAATATGTTTGTGGGAAATATAGGGGTGACAATTTCAAAAATTACCCAGAGTGGTTGGGCTAAAGGGTTAAAAAACCAACAGAAGCGATTTCACCACGTTTAGAGATGCACTTACGAAAACCCATGCCACCCCCTCCCCTCCCTTCACACATAGGGGCTCAGGGAAGGTGATAGCATAGTTCCCAATTCCACAGAATGGCTGGGCTCCGAAGAGTCGCCAACAATAGATAGGAGCGCTCGGTGGGAGAGTCGCCATATCTTACCCTGCCCCACCCGAATGGAAGCGAGAGGCAAGCGCTGTCGCGGAAACCGTGTGCAAACGCCAAAACGCCAGAGACGGAAACGCCAGAAGATCGCCGAATCCCGATTGCCTGACTTGCAAGGTTGTTGGTTGTCTAAACCGCGTGAATTTTAGGGATGAAAAGCTGGTTTAACTATAGCAGCATATGGCTAGCTTTCTACGGCCTTTCCCTCTCTGGTTTAAAGCGCGAGCGTAGGAGGATTCTACCGTGGCGTAAGAGAACGACGTTATTGCGGACGGTGAGAATCCTACCGTGGCGTTCGAAAACGGCGTGTTTGCGAACGGCGGCGGCGGGGACCGTAGCGGCTACGGGAGTTTTACTCTAGCCTATACTAGCAAAAATATATATAAAAACCATAAAGTGGACCTCTAAGGCCCTTACCGACAACATGAAAAATGAGAAACCCCCTCAATCACCCCAGAGCTGCGTCCCCCATTCGGGGAGAAGAGGAGGGGATGTTAGTTCGCCGCCGCGGAGGGTTAAATTCGCGCATTTTTACACAAGGTACATGCGTTAGTTGGCAAAATTTAAATAGTTCCAAAAAATCTCAAACGTTTTCGTTGTGATATTTCCAAAGTGATAGATTCAAATTGATTTTTAAACATGAGTGAAAATATTAACGGAAAACCATTAGATTTAGTGGCGTTAATAGAAAATTACGAAGATGAAGACTTTTTTATCATTGATAAATCCGGAAACCTTAAAAAAACTCTGGAATGTTTTAAAAGGCAACTGCTCTTCTGTTCTTTTCCGTGGCATTTCAAATGCAAAAGAAAAATATCCCTAAATTGAAATGAAGTAGATGATTACATTGATGAAATTTGATTTTATAACCTAATTGAAAATTAAATAAATAAAATTCAAAACAAACCTAGAAAACGATGTAGCTTATCGGGCCTTTGCATCAAAGGAAAATAAAGTATTTCCGAATCCATAATCCGTAAATCTAGAAACCGTGGTATTTCCAAAGCAGACGGTGCAGACGATTTTGATACTAGGCTCGTGTAAAACTAAAAAGACTCAACAGCTGACAATGACCGAAAAACACAAAACGTTTAAATGAGTTTTGAAATTTATATTTTTATTGACCGAAAAACATAAAACGTTTAAATGAATTTTTAAATTTATATTTTTATTGACCGAAAAAAACAAAACGTTTAAATGAGTTTTGAAATTTATATTTTTATTTAAAAAAAAAACACGTTTAAAAATTTATTTTGAAATTTTACGTAAAAGAACATTTAAACAATGGGCCACGTCGACGTCGACCTCAGATTCCACACCGGCAAGTCGTTCCCCGCATCTTATAACTGTTTCTCCACTCATTAATGCAAACGAATTGAAATAAAGAGTAATCTTTAAAAACTAAATTATTTATCTCGCTTTCCTTTCTCTACTTGAGTTTAATTAATCTAAGCCTAATTAACCACCGGATTTGCATCTCGCTCCGCTCAAGTATTTGTTGAAAATTCCGTTTTCGGTTTTTGCAACGTCCTAGTTATTATTATTATTATTATTATTATAACATTAGCTTACAAGAGTGACAGAATCAGATAGCAAAGCGAGGGGTCGGACATTTGCCTGTTTTGTGTACGGGATTTTGGATTTTTTAAAAGTCCAGGATTTTTTATTGTGGATTTGTCATACAAAGTCTATGGATTTTGGATTTGTGGATTTTTTTCCAAATTTTGCCCTAAATACAGTAAACTATTCTTTTTAATAATAAAGATAAGTTACAACAATTATTCAAAAGATAATCTATCATATCGTAAAAGAAAACTAAAAAATGCTGTATTTACCTTTCGAAAAATATGAATCCGAAAACCTTATTCTGGATAGTTGCAGCCTTCTCTCGCTTTGTACTTACAGCTAAAACCGTTAAACAAAGTGGAAAAGATCACTAATGAATCAACAACACCTGTAAATGGTTATTTGCATCAGTGCCTACGTTATTCACAAAGTAGACCTGATCACTAGACAAAAAAAGCTTCGTAGGCGCGGTGTAGATGGTGTTACTGTCGTTTTAGCCAATAATATAATCGGTGGGCTGCCAGCCATTCGATTAAGCTTTCTAGTTTGTTATCAGATTTCTATGATTAAAATAGGGGTGTGGGATGGTGGGAATTCATGGAAATTTTAACTTTAGAAAATTGGCAACACCTATCCTATGTGGCTAGTGGCTACATTGACTGATTAGTCAGTTTAGATTTTTCTACCGCAAACGTTAAGGCAAAAATCGTAAGATAAGTAATACCGCAGTAGTTGAAGGAACCTTTTAAAGAAGGTAGGTGTTAAATCAAGTGAAATATATATAAATTATCTATTTTGTTTAAATTAAAAAGGGTTGAACTCTAAAGTTTCGTTTAAGTTTAATAATGTGTGACGTTGATTTCCACTTGCCTATTCCCATAAACTTATCTCCAATTGTCGGGATATAAATAAAGATCTAGTAATATAGTTAGGGTTCATAGTTTTTTTCACCTGTGAGCATTTCCCTGGGTATTTTATTTCTGGCAATAAAGGAATCAAATTGCCTGTCTTTTGCATTCAAATTCTGAGGTTGCAGATGAAGATTTAATATCCGTCTCTTCAACATTTGCCACTCTTAATGAAGATCTGAAGCTCACCAATGGTATATTCATTGACAAGACATTAATCAAAGCTTTTTGCAAAATTTGTCAAAAACTAAAATACTGTTAGATAGCATTGAAGTTAATTTTAAAACTATTAACGAAAATGTATTAGCTCAAATTAATACCTGGGAAGAAAGAGCCACTTATTTTAAAGTAAAATATTTTCTGAAAGAAATTGACCAGGATATTAAAATAATTATAATTAATGCCATACATAGTCAACACGATGTTTATTGAAATTTGAAAAGAAGTTTCAGACCATTGATTGCAAGGAGCTTGATTGTTGATGCATTGAACTGCCTCATTTTGCTACTTTCTTTTACAAATAAAATTGACTGGTTGTCAATTTTCAATGCAAATTTTACTTCTAAGTAAAATGTTATTGGAAATGGAAGGAAATACACCAAAAATAGAACTAAGCTTGCCAAAATTTAAGATAGAATGTTCCTTAGATTTAGAATCGCTATTCCTGCAGCTAGGAGTTGTCGATATTTTTCAACGTGGCATAGCTGATTTGAGTGGCTTTTGTGTTGAAGGAAAGAAGCCATTCATAAAGCTGTAATTGAAGTTAACGAGGAAAGAACACAAACAGCTGTAGATTCTGGCTTTATGGGAAGGTTTTGCGCGTATCTTCCTCGAAATCAGTTTAACGTTGACCGTCCATTTACCATTATCTTAAGAAATAAAAAACTTAATGCAATATTATTTAATTCAATCATGTTTCTATTAAGGAAATTGTATAAATTAATTTTTTTATATACTATATGCTTAAAAATTGTTGAAACAATAACTTAAAAAAACTAATATTGTTTAAATTTATGCTTCGTAGCAAACATAATGTGATCATTTTATAATTTTAATTTTTGTTGCAGATGTTATTCCGTGGCGCTTTTCAAAATAAAATTATTTTGAAGAGAAATCTTTGGGGTTGGCTTAATGAAGTGGCAAATCGGTATATTTAATTGATAAGCCTCTTTCTGTTGTTGAGACCCATTAGCTCAGATTAAAGTTTTAATTTCCCTGAAGAGTTGATCCTTCTCGAATACAAGAGGTTGGGCCAAATAGAGCAGCAGCTGAATGGCTTATTCGCTGTGGTGCCTCGATAAAATGGAAAGGAACAAACAAATTTCACAGTGACTATAACACTTTGCCCGCTACCAACTTACCTACCTATAAAATAGAAGAAATAGATGCTACGGAATCATCTATAATGAGTACTGGATTTCCACATCTCAGTAATGAAAAATGAATTTAAGTTCGATAGTTACTAGTTTTTTTAGGGCTTTTTTTGTTATATAGAAGGATTAGATGAATTAAAAGTGTTTACACTTTTACGGTGCAATTATCTGGATGATGAGGCCTTGCCTTTATTGAGTTATGTTAAAGGATCTCTTGAGAAATTAGAACTTTGTAGCTGTGGTAATATATCCGATGTAGGATTAAAGTCCCTTGATCGCCTTGTGTAAGTTTAGAAAGTAATTTTTATATTTCTTTTAATCTGTGGCTTGCTTCGTGCTTCAAATCTTCATTTTCTGAAAGTGTTTAATTTCAAAACAAACTTTATAGTGATTATTTATTAACACAAGTTTTTCAGGAATTTAAAAAATCTGCATTTATTTGATCTTCAACAAGTGAAAGATCCCAAAGGGTGTATTTCTCATTTAGAAACTGCTCTGAAACATTGCCAAATTAAATTTGAAGGAAAATAATATGTTCTTTTAAATATGTTAGTCCATTTTCTTGTATTTCTCATTTCTAAAATTCTTTTAAACATGGTAAAATAAAATTTGAAATAAAATAATAGTATTCATTTTTGTGTAATTCAAATTGAAACATTGTCAAATTTGAAGGAAAAAAATAATTTGAAATGTAAATAAACGTGTTTGAAAAATAATTTTAGTTTCACACTTGCAAAGCCTCTTAATTTGACCTAACTTCGGAAAAAATCCCCCCGGGCTGAATTTTTGCATACACCTTTATTTAGTGTCTATAAACGTTTTGTTAGAAGTCCCCATCATTGGGGTGTATGGAACTTTTTTTGGTGGGAAAATTACCGGCAAAAATAGTTTTTCACCAATATCTTCGTTATTATTACTTTTACAGCTATACTGTCAATTACAAAATTAATGCTGAGCAAGTTCTTGCCTCGCGTTCTTGACAAGAATGGTCTTCTTTGAATCTAGCGTCTGGGCAGTCGTTTCTGCGCAATCGCAGTGCCAATGTATTTAGTATGGCTTCAATTTTTTTTTGGTGGAAAAAATATGCCATACCTAAAAACTTTACATTCGAAAGAGGTTATGGTCTCTTAGATTAAGAATTTGTTACAAATTCTTAATCCAAGATGGTCTTATAGAACCTCCCCAAAGTCCTAAAGTCTCCGCTGCCAACTTTCACCGCCATCTTGGAAAATGGCCGTCATTTTATATTCGCTTATAATTCAAAAACTATTTGCGTAAAACGTTGATTTTATCAAGGAGTATACCTATCCTTCTTGATTTTATCAAAAGGTCAAAGTTTACGATCTAATAAAGTTAAAATATCTTTAAATTATAACGGAAAACGGTATATTTCTTACATATTGCTTATTAAATATTTTAATAATAATAATAATTTAATAGTAATATTTCAAAGTAGCCCCGTTCTTCATTTTCATTTCCTTCTCGTTCTTCGTTTCCATTTTGTTCTTATTCATTTTCATTTTCTACTTGTTCTTCGATTTAATTTTCTGCTGGATTATCTATTTCCTTATCGCTCTTTTCTTCTTTTTCCGAAGTCCGAGTTTTCGACAAACACATAATGGTCCGCATCCTTTTAAACAGTTACAAAAATTCATGTTCAAAAGACATTCCGGAGCCGGCGGTTGCGAAGTTGTTTTTGGACGTAATAGATTATCTTTATTTATCCATCCCCAAACTGTAGGATTTAATTAATTACCTAACCACTTCTGAACTTGATAATACACTCGAAATAAGTGCTCTTTAGCTGCATTTTCTGTAGTTGGTAAAACATTTAGGTTGACCGACTTCTTTCTATGTATAGATTTTGTAAAGCATTTAAAACGATATTCGATATTGGAAATTTCTGTAATAGGAGCCCCATACATGGCCAAAATAACCCGCATTCCATTGGAAGCAAGCGATTCATGAAAAACTGAAGGTTGTTTGAAAACTTGAGCTGCAACTTATAAATCTTCTCGTTTTTCTATTAAGTTCAAAGCTGATGTTTTACCTTTACTTATTAAAAAGAGCAGATGATGTGTCACACCCGGTAACTGCGTGTAAAAATAAAATATGATCTCTGCCTTTTTCATGTCTGTCAAAACTTTGAGAAGAATAAATTTTCTTTTCCCGTTTTCAAAAAAAAAATTCTTTATTCATATTTGATATTTTCATTTTTATTTTTATAAAAACATTTTCCAAAAATATCTTTGGTACCGTTTGCTTTGAAACTGCATGTGCTGTGGTCATAACGACCTAGAATGCCCTCTGGAGGTTGAATGTCAAGTCGGGCAGTCTTGAAACTATTTTCTCTAACTAAGCGCAACATTTTAACTTAGAATTCGCCTTAGAACATTTTTCATTCGAAATTGGCGGTAAACCAAAGGCGTTTTTTATTAGAAAAAGAAGGGTGGGGTATCAATTATTATTTAATATTAAAATAACTACTTAATCAAATTTAATCCAATTAAACTTTGACCTCCTCCAGAGCAACAGGGCTACTTTGAAATATTACTGTAAGTTTTAATTAATAAGCAATATGTAAGAAATATACCGTTTTTCGTTATAATATAAAGATATTTTAACTTTTTTAGCTCGTGAACTTAGACCGTTTGATAAATCAACGTTTTAAGAGTTATTAAGAAGGATAAGACAATTTGAAGAAGAATGACACCACATATGTTGAGGTTCTGTAAATAGTTTTTGAATTATAAGCGAATATAAAATGGCGGCCATTTTCCAAGATGGCGGTGAAAGTTGGCACTGCAGACTTTAGGACTTGGGGGGGGGGGGGTTATAAGACCATAAGCTCTTTCGATTGTGAAGTTTTTAGGTATGGCATATTTTTTTCCACAAGAAAACATTGAAGCCGTACTAAAAACATTGCACTGCGATAGCGCAGAAACGACTGCCCAGACGCTAAATTCATAAATTCAAATAAGACCATTCTTGTCAAGAACGTGCTTAGCATTAATTTTGTAATTGACACATTTTTGCCGGTAATTTTCTCGCCATAAAAAAAAGTTCCATACACCCCAATGATAGGGACTTTTGACACAACGTTTATAGACACTAAATATAAAAGGTGTATGCAAAAATTTATCCCGGGGGCATTTTTTCCGAAGTAAAATCCTAAAGTTGCTGGACTATTTCGAAATTCGAACTTGAAACATTTGTGGTAGATGGCGCATATATACTGCGACCCTAAACGGTGTTCCATTGCATCTGTGCTTGCCATTCGTTCGATGATCTCTCTTGGAAAAAAAGCACTGGTCGCTGTCAAGACACTAGTCTTCTCGATTTTCCCCACAAACAACCACACTCCAGTAACAGCTTATCTAGTACTCTAGTATCTACCCACTCAGGGGCGGCTCAAGGGCCGGGCAACTGCCCGGGGCGCCGGTTTGAGAGGGGCGCCGAAATTGAGTTGTGAGCCTTTTTGGTTTACCAAGAATCGGATTTGTTTATAAAAATTTTAATGAAAGCATAACATAATTTGAAAAATCTTTAGCTAATTGGAAATACAAACTGTTTTACCAACCAAAATGTCCAACATCGTCGATGAACGTTTTTTGCGACTATTTTTTTACAATAGTAAATAAACCATAAAATTACGGTGCATAGTTCTGACGGATAAAGCATTTTCCTGGTATTTTCATTATAAACCAGGGTATATAATATGAAGAAGAAAAAGTGGTTGGGCGATAGTACAAGAATAGAAGGGTGTCAGAATTTTTAGCCCGGTGTACCTAGCAACAGGGGCCATACCACCGGAAGCCTATCATCATAGTGCCCTACGCCAGCGTCCCCAAGCCCGGACAGGTGACAAATCCAGCGAGGGGCTAGCCAGTAAGAATTTGCCTGTACAACAATTACGTAATCAATAATGAGTACAGATGAGTACACATGATTACGATGAGTACAGACCGATTACGATGAGTACAGAATGATTAGGGTGAGAACATAATAATTACGATGAGTAAACAGGCAACCCAAATCTTTAAAATTGTAACAGATGAGTAATTAAGTACGGGGTAATTCCAATGAATACGCGTGATTACAGATGAGTACGAAAATTACAAATGATTACGGGATTACAAATGAGTTCAAAAGATTACCGAAGATTACAGTTAGAGTGAACACCGATTACGGGAAGTGGTTAGCCCCTCGGGTAGTAGTACCCTACTACTGATGGTTGCACCTTTGACGCAAACCACTCAACCCAGCAGAAGGTGCAGCAATGGGTGGACCAACCCTCACTTCGCACACAGCCGTGGGATTAAGAGTGGATGCTATAGCAACTCCAGCCGACACCCTACCTACGTAGGTAAAGAGTCATACCCTTTGGAGAGAGCTCCTAAAGGGGAACGACGGGAACACAGCGGTCCACATAAAACGGGCACAGCTGGCACCGGAGATCCCGGTGCGACTCCAAAAGGCCGAGAAACAGGAACAGAATTATCAATAAAAATATAATTCAATTATGTAATTGTTAAACGTTGAACGAAAAAGAGGCTTTTACTGTATTCTTCCCCCTTAATCTGTCGTGTGTCCGTGGTTAGCGTTAGTCACTTCTATTTTACGCGCACGTGCAGAAAGCCATTTATTAGTTTCAGTTAAATAGTTTTAGTTAGATAGATATTAATTAGAGACACGTTGAATTGAATTAAGATTATAAAAAAAGGAAATTAAGAGAAGCCGTTGAAGCAGAAAAGAAAGCGACAGCTTAAAAAAAGTTCTTAAGTGTAGGCCTTAAAAAATCCCGCCAAATACTGTTTTAATTAAGTTGTTAAAGCAATAAAGCGTTCTATCAAATAGGCCCAAAACCGGCCAAACGTTTCATACAGACTATAGAGCTAGTTCATCAGGACTAACAAAGTTTGTTATTCTTTGGTTTAAGAGAATTTGGCTTATATCCTGTCTTTATATGAATATTTTAGAGACGTACCTTTAAGCATATGTAACATAATTGCTCAGTAGTATGCCACTGTACCTTTATTCCATTCAAAAATCTTCACTAACGGTTTGTTTCACCACGAACCAGTAAAAAGGTG
Organism: Leiobunum rupestre; assembly: GCF_980474605.1. Taxonomy (NCBI): domain Eukaryota; kingdom Metazoa; phylum Arthropoda; class Arachnida; order Opiliones; family Sclerosomatidae; genus Leiobunum; species Leiobunum rupestre. The sequence goes on from NC_143390.1 coordinate 12,952,196, forward strand.
GACTACGTTAGATTTTAACCTTTTTATTCATCCTAGTAATTTTGGGAGTCACACTATTGGCTACTAACATATTTATTTAAGCCAATGGAAAACCTCTAAATTGAGAAGGAATTTTTTGCGTCGGAATTTTAGTCAGCCCAATGTAGCTTTATTGAAATTTATAAACTCGCTCGGTTTGTGCGGATGAAGTTAAATACTGAGTAGTTTAGAAAAATAAAATGAAAATGACCAATACGGTTCGGTTCAGAGATCACTTTCCGAAAATGAAATAAGTAGTCGAAGTGGGATATTCCACCAGCGTTATTAAATCCCATACCAAGCCTAGAAGAGTTAGGCCTAGGCTCAAAAGAATCTGCAAAGACTCCAACCTTGTAGATGCCCCGGAAAAGATCAACCTGAATTTCAACTATTTTTTCCAATAAACCTGCTTCTTTTATTTGACAATGCAAATTTATTTTAGTACGTGAGTCTCCGAGAACTTCATTAATTGGCAAAATAATTACATTAACAGAACTTGACACTATATTTTAGCTCCCAAGCCTTGGTTGTTCAAACCTGTTTGTTTACTAAAATAATGGCCGTCGGTTTATCAGACGTAAAGCTATTTGGGCGACGGTATTATCGGCATTTGAGATTCGATGACGTCAAATATGACATAAAATATGATATCAAATATTACGAAGGGCATGTATGACGCAATATCTGTGAAACAAACCGTTAGTGAAGAAATAATGCTAGTGGCATACTTATGAGTAATTATGTTACATATTCTTTTAGGAGTGGTAGCCTGTAGGAGGGACCCTAGGTATTGAAGTACGTTTGGGGTTAAGAATATTATATCTAAGTTTCTTTTTAAACCCATGGATTTGAGACTAGTATTTTGCTTATTTACACAAAGTATTGAGAAAGTGATTAAAGGGATTATTTATTGTTATGAAAACGGTAAATTTATAACATGGACATGGTTATGTTTTTTACCGGGGGGGGGGTAGTTCAATTTAGTCTCAAAATAAAAGGGGCGCCAAAAATCCCCCTTGCCCGGGTGTATAAAATTTCTTGAGCCGGCCCTGTACCCACTACCTAGTAGTAGCTGCCGTTTAACCTTTCTTCCCAAAATAGAACATTTACCTACATATATTCACTATTCAGTAAAGAAAGAGGCTCACTCGACGCACTGGTCTAAATTAATGCTGTAATTATCTTAGAGCTCCAACTAGTCTAGATATTATGGAATCAACGCTCCCAAAATGGTTTCTTCCACTCTGTAGTGTCAAAAGCGACATAAGACCCAAAAGTGTGTCGGTACGGTATAATGTTTAATGAGAGCTTGTCGCGAAGTAAAAAGAGGGAGTGGAAGAGGGGGTTGAAAATATGTCATCAAAATTTGAAATTTCCTCCTCTTCAGCGACGCCGAGTGAGGCGTTTTAGAACGTATGTCTACGGGAGAATAAATCGAAGAGATGAAATCGCGCCAGACCATAGACTAAATATACCGTTGCTAGTACTATTCCATCTAGTAGGTTATGTAGTCTATTGTGAGACTAGCTCTCAGTAAATATTTTAACGGGCGCAAAGGTAGAGTTGACACACTTTTGGGTCTTATGTCACTTTTGGTAGTGTATACATCTACTTCATAGTTATCTTGTACCCATACAATTCTTTCCTATTTACAAACGTCAAGATAACTTGCAAGTTTAAATTTTGTTTGGTTCGTCACTCGTGACCTTCAGTTTCGTCGCGCAGAAAAGAACGTTTTTTGTTTACTAACTCTGGCGGTAGAAATTTGATGCAAATACCAGATAATTTGATAAATTTGGATTAATATCGACAAAATCTAATTAAATTTTTATAAATAGAATAGTCGTTTTTTCAAAGTTCACTTTTTGGTATTCTAGAATTTTAAAAACTATAATTCGATTGGTCGGTGCGAATAACCTAAAAATAACCAAATCATTTGGTCAAATCGAATAATAACGAATACTTTGCACAGCCCTATCAGTATTGCCGGAAGAGTATGAAGGGCGTTGGAACTTTACGTCCTTTGTCGTGACTTTACCAGTTCATGAGACTCCCAGAGCCTTCCTGTCTGAGCACAGGACTATGGGCATCGTAAATTCGTAATAACGTTTCATCGAGCCCAGGGTCCACAACCTACATCAGTGACGCAGAAACCTTCCACCACCCCACGTCAATGACTTCACAGGGACTCTGTCTCATTGTTATATACGAGCTTTATTCTTATTCAATTCCCTCAAGCTAAAACAATAAGCTCTTCGGGCTTATATCGACACCCACAATACCCAGTTCATTGCCATCTCGGAAACAAAACTCGATAACACCATCTCCTCCTTTGAACTTTTCGGTCCGAAGTTTTCCGTCTATCGTAAGGACCGAAATGCTGACGGTGGAGGCGTGTGCCTTGCCATTAACACAGATTACGAAACATTCCCTATTGAGAACGTAATCGTTTTTATTATCAAACTTACGTTTATCATTGTTTGATAATAGTTTTTTGTAATCGCCCCATTTTTTAAACCTTAGTATATAATCATAAACCGTCCTTGAAATTGTGTCCAGTATTACCTGATTGATTCCATGTATTAAATTATTAGTTGAATTTTCCTAATGTCTTCATTGATCGCCTTCTGCTAAGAATTACATTCCCTATGGTCTATGGAGCTTCATTAATCCATTGAAGCTGTTGTTGCACGGGTAAAAATCGGGTCTTCATGTCTGAGGCTGTGCTTTATTTATCCGCCTCCATCCACGACGCCATCATATACTAAGCGTCTCAATGCACTAATTCAAAAACTTACTGATGCACATTCCGATCTTATCATCCATGGGGATTTTAATTACCCAAGCATCGACTGGGTCTTGATTACTAGTCCCTCCACAGTGCAGGAAGCATGGGCCGTGCTTAAAGGTGCAGTACACTCTGCTGTGGCAGCGCACGTGCCGATCCAAACTCTTTCGTCTAAACACAACATGCCTTGGGCGGGTAACTCTCATAAGTCGGCGAAGAGAGGAGCCAACTCAAGGCAGGTTGTGCCGATCAAAATTCTTTTGTCTAGACACAACTTGCCTTGGGTTGGCTCCTCTCTTCGCCGACTTATGAGAGTTACCCGCCCAAGGCAGGTTGTGCCGATCAAAATTCTTTTGTCTAGACACAACTTGCCTTGGGTTGGCTCCTCTCTTCGCCGACTTATGAGAGTTACCAGCCCAAGGCAGGTTGTGCCGATCAAAACTCTTTTGTTTAGACACAACTTGCCTTCAGTGGCGTCGCTAGGATGTTTTAGGCGGCATTTTAGCCACCTGCCAAATTTCTGAAACGCCACCTAAAATTTCCGAAATGCGCTTCCTAAAATTCCCAATTTTTCCAATTCACTTGTCGAAAAGTTTCTTCAAACTTAAAAACGGGCATCAAAAATTTAATTTTTCCTAGTCGACCAGTTTTGAAATCCTGGTGACGCCACTGCTTGCCTTGGGTTGGCTCCTCTCTTCGCCGACTTATGAGAGTTACCAAATGTCACTACAGCCGCGCTCAACAGTATAATGCTAAATATCACAATAATAATAATAATTATACCATCCTCTTCCCCAAAAATAATTGCTGGTCGAATATTTTGGTGATTGGGTGATTCGGTTGTTTGTGTTTTATCCCAGGTAAGGGAAGGGCCCGACCTTTTACCGGGAGATCTTTGGTTTTGTGGGATATCGAGGAAATCACAGCGCCCCTTTCGCCCCTTTTTGATATACCGACGTGCCCAAGACCACTTGTGGGATTGCCATTTATATTTCCTATACATTATATATATTATATATTATTTATTGTGTTAAAATATGTCTAATTAATGTATTATACATATTTTTTATTTAAATTGGAGAGTTGGAAAAAATAATACCCGAGATAAATAACGCGAGTATTTAATAACGCGCGCTCGGACGCGAGCTAAAAAAATGAAATTGTAACGGTTCGGGATTTGATTTAAAAAGTACTCCATTTTATGACCGGAGAAAAATAATTTTTATTCAACTAATTTTGGACGTTAAAGTCGTGTTTTGTTTAACCTTCGAGCTGTATACGTGTTGACTTGAAGATAAGGGCAGCAACAATCTATATTGGCAAATTCGTTATGCCCAAACATCCAGCGGCTACTTTCATCACATTGTACGAGATATACCATCGCCACCAACATAAATTCTATGCCCTGCTGTTCCGAAAGTTCAACAACGTCGTTCAGATTCTTCCACGGCTCCAACCGGACTCTGTCACTACGATAACGTTTTCGCAGTTCAACTGAACATTTCATGATGAACTTTGTTAGGTAATGGTTGCAACCTCTATTTTACATTTCGTTAATGTCGGGATCAATGGCCAGTTGCTTAATTTGTTAATATTTCATTTCGTTAATGTCGGGAGCACTGGCCAGTTGCTTAATTTGTTAATATTTACTTTAGTTAAATTAGTATTTAGGTAGTTTTAAGTTAGCTTAAATGTTTAGTTAGGATATTAGGGTTAAATTAAATCATTTAGTGTTTGGCAATCTAACAACTGGCTTGATACGTTTCATTTCAAATTTCTCCTAGACACCAATTTAATACTGAGGACCCTCGCTAACCCCACCATATAACGTTACGCAAGTAGTCCCGGGCGTTTTCATTCATTATTATCTCCTTTGGTTTTCTTTTTTTTTAATTGTAGGCGTGTACCTTATACGGGTTCGCTTAAGTCGATTGTCCCTAGGTTGAGATCTGATCTCCGACGCCCGCTCTACAACAGCCTACAATTTGCGCCAACTTACGAGACACCAAGCGATTGTGAAATTCGCTCTCTGGGCTGCCAGGACTTATCATGTCGATAAAGTGGCCTCAGACGAAGGTTCTACCAGCTTGTTGTTAAGAAAGCTCAGACTTCTAGCGTACGTTCCTGACCTTCACTCGTCCGGTCGGGTATATGCCTCGGCGCTTGAGAAGGCAACCCTCCTTACCGAAATTAACTTGCGAACCTTCCCGGCATACACATCTGATACAGTTCCACTCCTCCATCTCGTTCCCCGGCGATGACTTCTCTCACATTCTCTGCACAGGGAATCCACAAGCTCTTGACCAAGGTCAAGCCATACAAAGCCCCTGGCCCTGGTGGCATCCAATCTATTGTTATCCGTCAATGCGCAAAGTATCTCGTAGAAACCGTAAATACTTCTCAACATTTGGCTTAGGTGGAAGAAAGACAGGTCCAAGTAAAGTGTTACCAGCAATTCCACACCAGATATTAAGGCTAAATTGATGTTGGTGTGAGCTAACAGTTGTCGCGTGAGAGTTTCTTTGACTCCACTGATGTCCATTGTGCAGATTGATAATGCCGTCACGAGAAAAATTGGCTTCATCAGCCGTTAGGATTATAGCCGGAAACTGTAGATTTTCAGCGACTCTGTTCACAAACCACTGGTAAAACTCATCTCGCCTAAGATAGTCTGCTTCGTTCAGAGACTGTACCTTTGGCAGATGGTAAGGGTGATACTGGTGACCATGAAGTATTCGCCACACTATGACGTGATTTACCCCCTATTGCCTTCCCACTTGCCGAGTACTTCTTTCGGGAAGATTATCTTAAATAGTAAGCACCTAAATAACATTCGTATTTTTAATTACTCTTTATTTATTTATCAATAAATGGAAGTAAATACTATTTTCGGTAGATTAAAAGCAACGAATAAATGATTATAAGAAAAATGCCAGTTTTAAAGACCAGGTGTAATTACTTGTTCTTCGACGTCTTCTTGATTACTTGCGGGTTGAATATGACCACGCTCTCGTAAATGTATATCGACGGCTTCGAACGTGCGTTTATCTGGTAATCGTCTTTCGGGGAATTGCTATTGGTATAACCGCCTCGCTTCTAAACTATTACCATGGGCCCGTCCGTACATCAAATGCATATCCGCATTCTCAGAGTTATTGAAATTCGCCATAGCTGGTATCATCTTGACGTAAAGTAATGATTTTCGAAGCAGCACGTTATTTTATACTTCAAAATCATCCATTCAGTCTGTGAAAGTTCAAAGTCTAATAGAATGACCGTTGGGAAAATGTCCCCCTGGTTTATTGTAGCTTATCTAAATACTTTTTTCAACTAGATTTCAATTCGTCTTCTCCGTCACTTTTTTATGAACTTACATGAACGTAAAACGTCCGATATTTAAGTAATTACAATTTTTAAAGTTGATCTCAGAACAAATACCCGGCAATTTTGGGGGGTAATAACGTTATGTTGTGACGATTAATACGTGGCCCACAATCTTTCCGTGGTTTTAAACTGAATGTTCACAAAAAGTTAACCACCAGTGGAGTCAAAGAAATGTCACGCGAGTCGCGACAAGTGTCAAGTCACACCAACAGTAATGTAGTCGTATTGTTAGTAACCATTTATTTGGAACTTATTTTCTTCCACTTATGCTAAATGGTGAGGCGTATGTATGGTTAATACAAGATACTTTGCCTGAATTACTGGAAGACGTACATTTGCAAGTTAATGGTCCAATTGCGCAGTTCCCATTAGCGCATATGCAATTGCGCGGTTTTCCATTTGCGCGAGTTTAACTTGCTCAGTTACCCATTTCCGCAGTTTTCCATTTGGCCATTTTTTATTAGCGCAGTTTTTCACTTGCTCAGATATTTTCGATTTCCGCAGTTTTCGATTTGCGCGTTTTCCATTTGCGCGGTTCCTCGTGACTTAAATAATATATATTAAGCCTTTTTTCCTTGTCAAAAGGTATTTCGTGTCGGTTTTTTTGTCATAACTTTTTATAGCATCCAGCTGAACTGCTAGTGTATGTTTTATGTTCGGTCGTGCTGTAAATAACAATAATTTTAATGTTTTTCTACGGTTAAATTTTGTTCGTTGAACTATTCTCTAGGGTATATATGTTTATCAAATCGTAGTTTTTCGGCCTCCCGGCTAAGATGAAAATGTAGTATCTGTTACGCTGTGAATAAGTTTCTCGGTTCTAAGGAATAAATGTAGCTTGTAACAATTGCATTAGACCTAATTCAGCTGTATTTTGTAGAGGTTAAGCTTACATTCAGGTGGAAAAAGGAAAATGCACATTTCTAAGCGGGACAAAGGGATAAAAATGAGCGCCTATTTAAATGGGAACATCGTACTTCTCAGGGATAAGAATTTTTAAGTATTATTGAGAAAGTCAAACCATGGATAGTAGATTTTAGAGGATCGGTAAAAAGCCTGGTTTTTAGCCCCCGTAAACCAATCACACTAAGGGAGTCGTCCAAGGTTATTTGAAAAAACCAAGTATCGCTAAGAGTGGACGATACTGTTCGAAAAAAGAAAAAAGATAAACACGAAGTACATTTTTACGCCAAAAGATATTTTTTCACGTTTTTATAGATCAAATATGATATACTAAATATCAGTTGATAGTTTTTATTGAATTAAAAAAACAAAATTAAAAATTACTAAAATATAAAGCGCAAAAAATTACGTAACAATATCAACCGCATTAGATTGCCATTTTGAAATTTTAAGATCACGTGGTACAAACGACCTTGCAAGACTCCCTCGGAGTCTCTCGAGCTGATTGATACGCGGGGATAAATAAAATGCACTGTGGAAGGCTATCGAAAACCTGTCCTCTTAATTTACTGTCCATGGTCAAACCGACCTTCAAATAAGCTGACGCTACCCGAAAATTAGTAAATTCGTCGTAATCGTGTTTTATTTCAAATTCAAAAATTCCTTTTTATTGCTTGTTTTTTATGGGATGATCAAATTAGTCAATAAGTAGATTAGTCCATTAGGAAAAGGGATAAAAAAGCTAAACCCTAAACAAATTTCAAGAAATTTAAAAACTTACAAATAGCTCGTACCGATAGGTCTTTGAGCAAATAAAATGACGCGAAACTCGGACCAAATAGATCTTCGAGTTAAAAACTAAATTAAATTAAATCAAATAGCCAGAATTTACAACGGTAGACCGGTTTCGTCATATTTGGAACTCTTCAGTACCGTGCGGGAAGGCTGGCTCGCGACTATTACACCGAAAAGAGAAAGTAAGCCTAAACATAAAAAATTTCAAAACGAGTTGCGTAGCAACGGAAAGCCGAATATTGGGAGAGTGGTGGAGAATAGTATATACGAAATGTTACATTTCTTGTTATTTATGGGGACTAACTAATTTCACATTTCTGCCACCAGGTTTAGCAAAAACTAGGAATAATTGGCGCTAGTCACGTTAGAAAGCAGACAACTTTTCGATTTATTTTATACTCCCTTTTTACGATACGTTAGTTTAATAATAAGTTGGGCAATACTTGGTTCGTTATGGCTAGGTCCTGTCCTCTGGCTCGTTGCAGACGGCCCATCATGATAGCAAAAATGGGGTTGTGGTAGCGCAGCGCCGTCAGGCGCCAATACATAGCGTATGAAGGCCCAAACACACATACGGTTCGCAACCGATTTCGCCTGTGAATTTTCGCGCACGCGCCCATGCGCCATGACTTCCATTCTATTTAAGTCACGCGACGCGACGCGATTTGCCAGCGAAATTTCGCGCGCGAAGGCTATGTGTGCATCCACCTTAATTCTTAAGATTATCTCACATTTCCAGCGTAGTACAAGCTATAGTTCCGGTTGAGCTAAGGTTATGTTAGGTGGCCGCCGCAAGCTTAGGCTAGGTAGGGTAAGATGACTGCCGCAGGCCTAAGCTAGGCAGATACCATTATTTCATCTTGGTCGAACGGCCGAGAAGCTACGCTTCGCTGTTCGACTAGAAATATATTCCCAAGAACGATATTTTACCTGAGGAGAACATGAAAATCATTTGTATTTACAGCGCTACAGGACCTTAATCATACGCTAGCAGCTCAGGTGGATGCTAAACAAGGTTATTTATTAAAAAAAAACCCACAAACAACCCTTCTTCAAGGAAAAATGGCTTAATACGCAATATTTACGTCATGAGAAGCCGCGCATATGGGAAACAGCGGAAATGGGGAAAAACTGCGCTAATGGTAATCTGCGCAAATGGTAAACTGCGCAAATGCACAGCCGCGCAAATGACCACTGCGCAAATAGGAAAAGCGCAAATGAGAAAGTGCGCAAACGGAAACCGCGCAAATGGGAACTGCGCATACAGACCCAAATCCATTAGCAACGAAAAGGTGCATGCGGTAATTGAACGACGGAGCCCTAACAAATTGTAGCCGAGAAGAGCTCCCCTTGATGCGCCGTTTCCCATGAGATGAATTGGTCGAGGGGTCACTGTTGCGTGGTCCACCCGATATCTCGACTTTTACCTCTGGGGACACATTAAAGACTTGGTTCGCGACATTGATGACCTACGACAACGAATATTTGATGCCTGTGAAACTCCGTAACACGCCTGGAATCTTCGAATGTTTTCAAGAATCATTTGTAGGTGGTTATTTTGAACAATTTTTGTAATGAAATGAAATTAGTACGTGTTTCATGACATTTGAAGAATAAAAAGATTCCAATTCAATTAGAAACTTTCATTTAATCAACGGTGACACTTTGAAACACCTTCGTTTTACGTAAAATGTAATTTATACACTTACTCTAATTTAATATCGCACTTTTGATATTAATGATCATTTTCTTATCTTTTTCGAAAAAAAAACCAAATAATTAGTCAAAGGAAACAATTGGGTCCAAGGAATAATAGAAACTGCACATTTGCCCGTCTAATACGTTTTGGAGGAAAGAACATTCTCCGAATTTCAGAGGTGGCGAAAAAACCGTTTCCAAACTAAAAGGGCTGTCGACAACCTCAAGGATGGTGATGGAAAAAACTTGACTCCTGGCCTGCCTTCGGGGAATCAGGTTTAGGAAGTAACGAGACCCCGATTTCCAATGTGGGGTGCCGTTTGCCTACCCGAAGGACACGCACGGGAATTCGTAAAAAATATAGACGTGTCCGATCTCTTTTGGCAAATAGTCCTTTAAAATTTGGTTTTCTTAAAGGAAAAGTCCAGGTTGGGTAAAACTTGGGTCTATTTGAAAGATCATGTTTAAATATACCCAAAAATATCAGTCGTAAAATTGTATCTTTTTTTAATGACGAGAAATTAATTTTTAAACGAGCGAAATTCACCCGCCAAGCGAGCTGCCATTTTCTTTCGCCTTCCCTCCGCAGACCGCACGCGGAGCAAGCGCACGTAGGGAACAGAGCGCTGTTATAGCGCGAACAGCGCGTGATTAAAGTCCTTAAACGTCACCGCGAAAGAAAATGGCAGATCGCTTGGCGGGTAAATTTGGCTCGTTTAAAAATTAATTTCTCGTCATTAAAAAAGATACAATTTTACGACTGATATTTTTGAGTTTATTTAAACATGATCTTTCAAATAAATCCAAATCTTACCCAACGTGAAGTTTTCCTTTAATATGCAGGGTGCTTCCACATAGAAATCTCATAGGTAACATGCAAAAGTGGATGGAAATCGATTCAATTTTTAGTAACAAACAATTAAATTTTTTGTTCCTTTCTGAGACTCATTTGCGGGAGTGGAACCTCCCTCCTCCATTTAAGGGTTTCACATGGTTCGGTTTGAATCGTAAGGGTCGTGAGAAGAAAGGTGGAGGGTTGGGAGTTCTGTGCCGAGCTAGTGAATCGTGTAAACTTGTTAAGTCTTGTTCAGAGCATATTTGGTTTTCTCATGAACGGTTTCCAGATCTTGTCATAGCTCTAGTGTATTGTGCTACGGATAAATGTAGTGGAGTTTACAATCGTAAAATCTACGACTGTTTAGCTAAGGATATTGAGGAATTTCGGGCTAATGATGTTCTTAGTTATTGCATCGGCGGAGATATGAATGGACATCTTACTGAATTTGATGGTTCGGATTGCTATAACGGTAAACTTTTGAGAGAATTTGCAGAAGAACAAAGTTTTACCATAGGGAATTTGATAGACAATTGTGTTGGTCGCACTGCTAGAAGTCGTAGGAACAGTAAGTCTACCATAGACTACGTCCTCTTTAGTGCTAACGTTGTCGATAATGTTATTTCGATGGAAATTGACGAATCTGGATCAGATAGCCTTGGTAGTGACCATAACTTGGTTTCCGTTTCACTTCGGCCTCGTTCCAGTTTAAAAGCAAACGACGACCAACCAAAAACTGCTTCAGTTCCTGACGGTGAACCAGTGAAGACATTCTGGGACTTCGATAACAAGACAACTCTAAAGGCTTACAGTGATGAAATGGAAAAGTGCTCAACCCTCGTATGGAAGCAGCAGCGCGGAAAAACTTAATCAAAAATCACCTAGTGTCATTTTGAAGAAAGGTATTGTGCCAAAGAAATGGTGGGATAAGGAAATTGCTGATGCCATTCGTGCCAGGAAAAGAGCGTGTAAGGATCATAGACAGGCGAAATCTCAGGGCTGCACGGTGGAAGAGGTGCTTGCAAAGTGGGTCTATTATCTACAGAAGTAAACTGAAGCTAAAGAATCGATAAGAAAAAAGATCCAACTTGTTAATAAACATATTGAGAATGATATTATCAAGGCTGGCAAAGCGCAGGGGAAAAGGTTCTGGAAGTTCATTTCTAAAATGCGACGTTTATCCTCCCAATCTGCTTCTGGATTAAAGGGTTTTCGGTCTAAGTTTGGTATCCTTCTGTATTAAAAATCCGTCATACAAGCCCGAATTCAAGGGTATATAGCAGACATGGAGGCAACGCTATTGAGTCGTCCTACTGTGACGGATAGCCAAGCGCACTCCGTGGTGAAAGTTCCAACTATAACTCCAGCCGAACGCCTCAATGTACCCTTCTTATTACCGAAGTTTTTAGCCGTTATTAAAAAATTAAAACGGGGTAAAGCAGGTAGGATTAATGACCTCTACGGGGAACTAGTTCTGGCTCTTGGTTCTTCAGCTCTTCAATGTCTGTTGTCCATCTATAATGAAATCCGAAAGTCTGGCGATATTCCTGGTAGTTGGAAGGAGTGTCGAGTCAGCGTGATTCACAAGGGAAAAGGAAAGCCCGAAGATGATTTGGATTCCTATAGGCCGATAGCCGTTACTTCTATTATGTATAAGGTGTACGCAATTTTGTGAAAGGAACGTCTTGCTATTTATATGGAGTTGAATGGTTTTTTAAACGAGGCGCAATATGGGTTTCGACATGGTCGACGAATTGCTGATAATTTGTTCGTGTTAACACAACTTATTGAACTTTACGGTTTACCAACTAAAGAAGCGCCCGCTTTATTGCGGTTTCCTGGATCTACAGAAGGCCTATGATAGTGTTAGGTTACCCCAACTTTGGATGGCCTTGAAGAACATGGGAGTTGATTCTGCTACGATAGACAGCATTGAGCGCTTGTATGCGGAAAGTAGTTGTGTCTATAAAGCGCAAGGAGTTACCACCACTCCTATGAAGACTTCTGTCGGCCTTCGTCAGGGTTGCCCGTTGTCCCCCCTACTGTTTGTTATTTACATAAATGGATTGGCTGATCGCCTGGAGTGGTCCTCTCATGGTGCTTTTGTGAACGGGGAATCTGGACGTCGTTTGAGTTGCTTGCTCTTCGCGGTTGATGTCCTCTTATTGGCGGATTCAGCGGGAGGCCTTCAGGAGTTGTTGAATACTTGCACCTCTTTTGCGGAAGAGTGTGGATTGCGCTTTGGGAGTGATAAGTCTAAGGTTTTGATCTTTGGTTCAGAGGGTGGAAGCGATACGTTCACTTTGCATGGAGCTAAAATTGAGGTCGCTACAGAGTACATGTACCTTGGAATTATTTTTTCTTCAAATGGAAATGGTTATTTCGAAGCCTACGAACGGAAGTTGGTGTCTAAGGCGACGAGTCTCCGATGGGCAGCAGGGCCGGCGTGATGCGGGTGCAAAGGGTGCGGTCACACTCGGCCCCGCACTTGCTAGAATTTAAGGGGCCCCGCAAATTTCCTTTTATATTAGAAAATAAATGATTTTGATAACCATTTTTTTTTCATATTCAAATAAATTGTGGGATCATTTCGTTATTTTATTAAACATCTAAAATTTCTAAGAAACCATTAAACGAAGCGGGTGACTATTTTTGTAATAAACCGGCCCCGCAGGTTTCTCGGTATTTCACACTTTCAAGCATTTAACGGGAAATTCCTGGAAAATCCAGTTATAGATAAGGTAACAAAAATGCAGGTGTCCAATGTTCATTTCCAATATGGTAATATCCAATATATGGGAAGAAAGTATACGAGTGGCGCAGAAAAGAAAGCATGAAGAAATTGCCGATAAAGAGAAGGATGCGCCTTAAAATTTTTTCGAAAAAAGGAATTGTACTGTCACACTTATAAGCAACGAAAACTGTAGTGTTCACGAAGAATTAAGAGAGACCTTCGTTCAGTCATCGGGTGTCGAAGAAGATAAAATTGTGTGCGCGATTAAATCATCGTTCGAACGCGTAACTTTGTCACCAATCAATAATAATAATAATCAGCTAGGCTAATACCCAAGTCACTATCTTAGGCCTAAGTCATCAAGCGACTTTTAAAGCCATTTATCCAGGTGGCCGAGTTACAATGCGTAGGAGGGTGGTGGCCAGGTTAGAGCTGTTAGATTTCAAATTCCGGCCCTAAGCATTATGTCTTGATTTCATCGTTAGTTTGATTATTTGGTACGAAATGTTGACCAAAGTTAATATAGTCAGCAAAACCAAAAAGTGACAATGGACGTAGCGACTAAACATTTTAGCAGAAATTGTATTTATTTTTCAAAATTATCGTTGAATTTGATATTCAACCATTTTTAGGGAAGTTAGGACACGAAAAAAAAAAGAAAATTTTTAGTTATGAAGGTCCCGATGAAACAGTTTACAATGGTGAGGTTCAATTTAAAACGAATTATTTTTTAAAATTAGTTGATAACGCGTTATCCGCCATGGAAAGTAGATTTAAATTGTACAGAGAGCACAAAGATGTATTTGGCTTCTTATATGGTGCGGGTGCAATAAAAAACATTTCGGAAGAAGATCTACAAAATTATTGTAAAAATCTCGAAACGACGTTAATTGACGATGTAGACGGAGAAGAATTATTTAAAGAGATTCAGTTGTTTAAAGATGTTATTCCTGTAACAGTCTTGACAGCTATTGATACTTTAAATTATATAACTAAAAATAACAGGGTTGTACCCTAATATCATATGTAACATAATCACTCATAAGTATGCCATAAAAGCATTTTCGTTAATGAAACCTTGCTCACGGGATATGACTAAATTACGTCACTTACAACTCCGTGACGAAATATGCGTCATCAACTTTACAGATGGGAATCGGAAATTAGTGAGAATTCCTCGCGCGTTTCTGGCTTTGCCCATGTCAAGTTTAGCTCGTGCCTCGCGATCACATGATTTCATTTCCATGGTAACCTTTTCAATAGACTTCGGTTTCCCCTTCCATAAAAACTTGATGAGGTTAACGGTAATAGTTAGTGTAGGGAGCTGTTGGCTCGTACGCGTGGCATGCAGGGCTTGCCACCACCCTCCTACGCATTGTAACCCGGCCACCTGAATTAAAGGCTTTAAAAGTCGCTCGATGACTTAGGCCTAGGGTGGTGCCTTGGGTATTAGCCTAGGGTATTAGCCTAGCTGATAGCGCAAGGATTATAAGCATTTTTGCACTTTTGGGTCCGCTCATTGTATGTTCCGCTTGAAACAAGGTCTCATTGAAATTTTTTCAATGGAAATGTTATACAGAGGCATACTTGTTGACCACTCCAGTTTCAGTAGCCTCAGCAGAAAGATCTTTTTCAAAATTGAAATTAATTAAAAACTATCTAAGATCAACTATAAGCCAAGAGAGACTGTCATCACAAGCCTTATTGTCAATCGAAAATAAAGTTGCGAAATCATTAGAGTTTGATGGCGTAATAAAAGATTTTTCTTCCAAAAGATCTAGATCAATTTTAAAGGGTAAAGGTAACAAGTAACTGTTACAACTGTAAATGAACTATAAAAATAAAATTAATGTCTTCCAATGTTAGAAACTTAAAATAGTGCAATATTTGATCAATAAAACGACGGGGGGTAAAACGGGGGTGTGTAAAAGGAGGGTAAAGCTATAGGGGTTATGAAATCCGAAAGTCGAGAGCCCCGCAAGTATATTTCGAACCCGGCCCCGCAAAACACCAAGCCGCCCTTGATGGGCAGTGAAGGATTTGGCGAAATATTCGTACAACAACTACTTTGTCGGGCGCACTTTGTGGAAGTCGGTGGCGGTTCCCGCCCTTACGTATGCAAATGAGGTGATGACACTCTCGAAGGCCTCCATTGCAGCGCTGGACTATGCTCAAAGAGAAGCCGGTAGGAGGGCTTTGTCTGCGGGTCCCTGTACTCCGAATGCTGCTATTAAGGGGGAGCTTGGTGGGAGCACTATGCGTGAGCGTGAGGTGGTTAGCAAATGAAGTACTTGGATCGGCTGATGTTGATGCCAAGCCACATGTTTCTTGGTATCGTGTTTCGGGCCTTGCGACAAGAAAATGTTAGAACACGCTTTTTTTCGGCGGCTAGAACATCTTGACAAAATTTACGGTATTCGCACTAAAAGGAGTGAGGCTACGTACGAACATCAATGGACCAGGATTGTAACAAGGGACGTTCGGGAATCTGCAAGAAAACTGTGTAAGGCTGAAATAAGAGAGAAGCGTAGCCTTTGCTATATCAGTTGAAAAGTGTTCCAGCTCCAGAGCCCTTCTACGACGGATCGTGGCAGAGTGGCCTACTTTTTTATGCCCGTTGTGGTGCTTTGTTGACTGGTCAACGACAGGCCCAACTTTTCGGTGACTTGCCAGCATGCAAACTCTGTAACCATGAGGTCAAAGACCTAAGTCACATCCTTTTGACGTGTCCAGCTTTGGAGAACCATCCGGGAGTTTAAGCTTGCCATTTTAGCTCGTGTACTTTTCCCCCTGTAGCACATGCAGCCGTTTTAGGGTCGGGGTACGGTCGAAAAGTCGCTTTATAGTCGACGACCAAATGCCGACCTAAAAACGTTTTTCGACACTAAAACCGTAAATCCTTTTTTGGGACTATTTATGGTCGGAATGCCGACTATTATCCGACTTAAAATAGACCTTACATTTAATTATTACCCCTGTGGCACAAAGAGTCGATTTAAGGTCGCGCTTTGCCAATTAATCGCTCAAAACTGTGAAACTTTGGCGATTTAATAAAACCAAAGATAATCTAGACTACGTACCCTAGATTGGAAATGCAGCGAGATTCCTACGGGCTCCCGTCTAACCATACGATTCCCTAGTTGCGGGGGGCAATGTAATACCGTGGGGCTAAAAAGTCTGAAAAATTCAGTTCGGTTCAGTTTTAAATCTCGTATCCGAGGTCGGTGCTGGCTGCTGGCAGTCTAAACAAAAAAAATCGGGACTGGAGGACGAGGCCCGAGGTTTCGACCAAGTCTGATTTGAAGCGTAAATTTTCTTTATAATTTTACTGATTGGAATTTAATTTTACCAAGGTGTAAACTAAATATGGGAAAATCTTGCCAATTCAAGAGTTGTAAGAACTATCACAAATCATCTTTAATCATAAGTTGGGTTAAATTGAAATTGTAGCGAAGTTTATTAATAACGTTGGTGCCTTCAATTGTAAATATCATAGTCATTCAGCCGCTGAAAAGAAAATTCCGCGCTCGCCTTGAGCTTGCTCAGTTGAAGAGAGATCACATATTATCGCCTGCGTTGAGATCAGGTTCACTTGAATGCTCGCGGAAAAAATTTCTGAGCGTTCACTTTGGAAAGCTGCTCAACATTTTTGCCCACCTCTGTAAATATGGACAAGTAGGCCTAATGGAATGCTTCATTTGTCATCATTTTTTATTGGATTTGCCTTAATTAGAGATCGGCGTTTGAATTAGAAATTATCTAATTATTTATTTTTATTCAAAACCGCAAATTATCCAAAAAAAATACGAAAAAAACGATTATTTTTGCATGTTAAATCGTTGTTTATTCCTATAAAATGTTCATAAAAAACAGTTAACCAAACTTTTTATGGTTAATCGAAATTTAGCCGGTTAATTTATTCTTTCCGCCGACCATGGACAGTAAATTAAGAGGACAGGTTTTCGATAGCCTTCCACAGTGCATTTTATTTATCCCCGCGTATCAATCAGCTCGAGAGACTCCGAGGGAGTCTTGCAAGGTCGTTTGTACCAAAGATAATTTAAACTCGTACCCTAGATTCGAAATCACTCTCTCGCGCGTTGCCGATAGCGTTTACCCACTTCCCGCCGGAACTCAGAAAAAATTCGCTCCATGGTTTGCGCCTTACCGCAACCACGGCCAACTTCGATCACGCGCTACCACGCTATATAGCGCGGCAGCGCATGATCGAAGTTGGTCGTGCCTCAACCGATGGAGCCCGATTTTTCTGAGGTCACGTGCCGGAAAAGGGTAAACGCTTCGTAACAAAACCGTCAATGGGAAAGCTCTCAGTATTCGAATCTAGGGTACGAGTTTAAATTATCTTTGTTTGTACCACGTGATCTTAAAATTTCAAAATGGCAATCTAATGCGGTTGATATTGTTACGTAATTTTTTGCGCTTTATATTTTAGTAATTTTTAATTTTGTTTTTTTAATTCAATAAAAACTATCAACTGATATTTAGTATATCATATTTGATCTATAAAAACGTGAAAAAATATCTTTTGGCGTAAAAATGTACTTCGTGTTTATCTTTTTTCTTTTTTCGAACAGTATCGTCCACTCTTAGCGATACTTGGTTTTCTCAAATAACCTTGGACGACTCCCTTAGTGTGATTGGTTTACGGGGGCTAAAAACCAGGCTTTTTACCGATCCTCTAAAATCTACTATCCATGCGCCGACCTCTAGCCTTAATTTTTTTCTAAGCAAAGCTGTTTAAAAAGAATAAAAATATAGGAAAACATTTGAAATTAAGCATTTAAAACTTATTTTTACAAAAGGTTAATCAGGAGATTCAATCTCTTCATTGGGCAAAGATATAAATTTTGAAGAGTTTTTTAAAGTTTACCACTGAAATTATATTTAAGACAAACAATTTATGACTACATCGATGATAATTAAAATTGTAATACTAACCATTCGGCTTTTTAGATTTGGGTTGTTTCTTTTGACAATAAGCGTGATCCATTTTTAGTCCAAGGCCCGAACGAGGACACGAGGTCCATAGATCGAAGCAGACGAACCCGCTGAAACTTTTCAGACTAAACTTCCACCCCCACCTCTCCCACTAGGGAATCGCATGAGACAACGCATTTCGCGTACGTTTCTACCCCCTGATAAAACCAATTGAAATATTTTTAAAATAACTTCCTTTCTGTATTATATTTTTTCGAAAAAGATTATATATTCAATCTGAGAATGTTTCCTTATTAAAAATCTCTCAGCTCAAGTAGGTTACATTCCTATAGCTAAATATGTTAGGTTAAGATATTATTAATGAAGATTTATTCGTTACTTTTACTAAGCCCCAAGAAATTCTAGAACTCTGTACTCTAGATTTAAGAGCTTTCCGATTGACGGAAATAAACTCATTGTTTCACTCAGTGTTGCCAATATGTGGGATAAATCCCACATTGTGGGATTTTTGGCGATTTTTTGGGCTGTGTGGGATAAAGGGATTTTTAAGCGAAAATCGTTAATTTGGTGGGATTTTTGGCCTGCATTTTTGAAAAAGCACTATTTCCAGAAATTCATAAACCGAAAATATCAGACTTCTATAATCACAATAACCATAATATTAAATCTCTTGCAATTTTAAAAATACTGCTCATTTAAGCGTACGTTTCAATCAAAGAAGATGGTAAAATGACTTAACAAAACATTTCCTAAAGATTTTTTTTATAAAAATTATTAGTAATTTTTATTTAATTTTTTTCCCGCGCTGGCCTACGAAACTTGAAAATATTTGGCATGTTTTCCGCTGAGTTTTGGGAGGGGGCGTGGCTAAAAACGTGTAGGGGGTTTGGCTGGAAATTTTGGGACTGGACTGTGGGATTTTCGCTCGTCAAACATTGGCAACACTGGTTTCACTCCCGTTCATGGGACTTGACCAACTACATACATGTATATAGCTATATTTACGGTTTTATTTGGTCATTTTCAGTCACTTAAAATATCAAAAAGTAAGTCGTTTCGACGTAATTATACAGGACATTCTAAGTCGGGATGACGTCGTTTCGGAGTCGGTTCTTAGGTCTATTAAAAGGCGGTAAAGAGTCGACGTTTTGTAGGCGGCCGACCCTTTTACCCCTAGGGCATTTCGACCCTGAATCCAAAGGTCGGCCGACTTTAGTGTTTAGTACCTTTTGCCGACGTCGGCCCGACTCTAATTTGCTACAGGGGTCCTAATTTTGATCCTTTTAACTCATAAAACATAAAACTAATTAATCTTACCTTAAATATTTGTGTTCTCTTAAATACTAAGGAAATGAATGGTAAATCACAAAGCCCTAAAAGTGAAATCAAACGCTACAACTATTTTTTAAAACTAATAGAATTAACAGTAGGATAGTAGCAAAGACGTAGTTATATTATCTTTGATAGTAGATTCTGTATGGAAAACAGCTTTTCATCAACAGGGCTACCAGAACATTTTTACGAGCTTCAATTTCAGACGCCGCAAAAGGTCTATATAGCAGAATTATCGCTGCAGTAGTTCTCGAATTTTCTTTGGCAGTTTGGCCTCCTTGGTTTGGCTTTTACAATTAAGAGGAAGATAATTACGCAAGAAGTTAGAACTTCTAGGCACTCTGACCTTTTTTTACGCCGGTTGTGCTGCTGCTCCTTTAATTTCGTTAAATATTCGGTGAAATTATATTTATTTTTCGTTTTAGAAATTACAAGATTTTTATATTGTGTGTTCTCTGTATTTTTCCCAAAAAAAAACCATTTTTTATATCTTCCGTTAAGACTTGGTATTCGCAATTTAGTATTGGTTGAAAGCATGGCTAAATGGGGAGAAGGTGATCCACGTTGGATTGTTGAAGAACGTCCAGACGCAACGAATGTAAATAATTGGCACTGGTTTGTATAATTTTAATTTTCGGTTTGCAAAGTTTGCTTATGCACCTAACTAGCTGCTTTTGTAGTTTGTCCGACAGTCTTGTATCGTTTTTATGCTGTATTTTACATTATTGAGTTTTTAAATCAATAAATAGTATCGGAGTTATTGAATAGAACTGTTTCAAGACAAGTATCTGTCTAGGCCATAAAAAAGTGAAACACGTGTCTTAGCCACTTCAAATGGGGTTTATTTTCCCACAAATCATAGAAGCCTATACTACATCATGGCTTAAATTTTATTGTCTTTATTACTCCACCTACCGATGTGATATGAAGAAATTACATTGTGTATACTTATTTTTAAACCAAATGTTTTGGGATATAATAAATTGCTAATTTCAATTATAGGTCCCACTAGCCAATTTTATTTCTTTTAGCTAAATCTTGAAGAACTCTGTGCGTAGATTACGAATATGTAATGATTTTTAATGAAAATTAATATTTAATTTTTAAATTAATTTAGAAGTTGGTACTATGTCCTCTAAGTCGCAATACTAGACAGCCTAGCTTGATTAGCAAGAATGAGGCTGTGGTGGTTCAATCCGCCCCTAGCACAAGAGTGTAATGAGCGTGCGGCACCAATACTTTATTTATACCTTATCTTACCTTTTCACAGTGTACCAACTTCTAAATTAATTTAAAAATTAAATATTCATTTCCGGTAAAAATAAATTCTATATTCACAATCTACGCACAGTTCTTCAAGATTTAGCTAACAAAAATAGAATTGGCTAGTGGGACCTATTATTGCAAAATCCCTAATATTACATATTTCGTCTTTACTATTTTTTCAAGACATTTGGGAAAGGCAGTGGGAACTTGTTTCAACTGAAAAATTTTAGTACCATTGGGATGTAGTTAGATACTTCTCTAAGATATACACTTCTGGTAATAAATAGTAAATTTATGCTTAGGAAGTAGAACTAAATGGAACCTTTGTCACTCTCTATGTCATCACACCTTTATCATAAAACCTAAATTCTATTTAGGACTGAAAAGAATGCTTCTCAGTGGTCAAAGGATAAATTAAAAGAATTATTCCTAAATTTGAAAATTGAGGAAGAGATAGGTAAGATATATTTAAAAAAAAATCAATATTTGGTTCCTAAAAGAGGGTCACTTAATTTTTAGGAGCAGTTGAAATAACTGAAATATCTAAATGCGAAGGAGAAGCAGTTGCGAATAATAGAAAAGCTAAATTAATTTTCTTCTACGAATGGCTTCTGACTTTAAAATGGAAAGGTAAATTAACATAAAAAATCAACAGATGGAATATTTTTTAAATAATAACGTTATGTAAATTTAGGTCGATTAAATGGTTCTGACGAAGAAGTTAATGGTAAAATTGAAATACCAAATTTAAGTGAAGAGCATGAGCCAAAAGACGTTGATGTGAGATTTTACCTACACTTCAGTAGGCAATGGTTTATGAAAGTTCTTAGTTTGTCAAATTCACCCGTAGGTTACTGTTACCATTAAAACTCAATCGCACGAAGCGGAAATCCTGAAGGAAATGATGCGTCATAAAGGAAGCGAAGTCATCAGGAACAAGTTACAAGAATATATTGATGGACTCAGGAAAGAATTTTCCCAAGGCATGATACTTCCTACCAAAGATGGCTCTGAAACTAAATCACTGATTAATTCAATGGCGAAGGAGAAAACACCAATAGACTCTACCATATTAAATAATGTTAGGTTTTTTTATTGATTTCTTATGTGTAAATTTTATTTATGGCAGTTTTCAATTACTCTTTAGGTTAAAAATGGAAAGAAAGTTGGGAAAACTGGTGTGAAAATAGATACAGGAGAGATAATAATGAGTGAAACATTTAAGTGTACAGCTGAAGATTTCTACCGTGCATTTACTATTAAAGAAGTAATTAGATTTTTTAATTCATAATAAGAATAAGAGCCTTCTTATTAAGTCCAATTTTATTGCCAAACCTTTTTTGTGACACTGACACTCTCTAACCCAGCTATGACAGGGACTCTCAACTGAACCGAGTAGTTTATTATCATACTTGGTAGTAGTATATTTTGGTTTGGCCACATTTAGACTCTAAACCTTGATTGCGCAATTACTCTGAAAATCAGTTAGGTGATAAATTTTGCTAATTGTTATACTTTTTGTTATCTTATTTATGATAATATGTATTGGAACTTTAACTTGGTTTTTAAAGGCAGCCTGGCCCCTGAGCCAATAATATAGAGTTTACAGTAATCCTCATCAAAACATGTGGAATAATTCGCCTTAAGGGTTGAGTGTGTACACTTTAAGTTTCATAACAACCAAAAAGTATCCCCTTAGTATTACTTTTGTTACTAAAATTACAAATATTCATCCTCAGAACTGATCTTGGCAATTAATGGTTAACTTTTTAGTTATTTTTTAAATAAATTTTAAAACGTGACAGATTAATTGAACCAATTTTGTTTTGGCTTTATATCTGGTTGGATCATTTAAAACATCCGTTATAAATCTCTGTAGCCATTGTTCTTTTTACTTATGTCATAAAAAAGTTGTTTACAGCACTTCATAACACTTACATTTTTAAATTACTTTGAGGCTGAGATATAAATTTAAAAGCAATTTATAATTCACTTTGGGTTGGAGAATAGTTATTTCAACCTTACTAATCGCTACAGCATGAACCGTACATAAACATTTGTAGGGTTTCAAATTAAATAAAACCTTATTTTAGTGGTTCGTTTATTTTAATATTTCAGATGGTCCAAGCTTTCAGTCAAGGTCCTTGCATTGTAGAAGCCGAAAATAATGGAAAATTTTCTTTGCTTGGAGGAAGTATTACAGGAACATTTACTGAAGTGGTATGTTTTATTAATTCTTTATGATGAATTTTGATGTTTTTTTTTGTACCACTTCCTATAAACCAGAACATTGTTAAATAAAGGTTTATTTTCAGATACCAAACAAAAAAATTGTCCAAAACTGGAGGTTCAAGTCATGGCCTGATGGTCATTTCTCCAAAGTGTTAATAGATATATCTCAAACGGAAGATAGCACGATTGTGCAGCTGACTCAAACAAACGTTCCCAAAAGTGAATTGGAGTGTACTAGAGAAGGGTGGAAAAAGTACTACTGGGACAGTATGAAAAAAATTTTTGGTTTCGGAAGCATTCTTTATTGATAATACTAAAAAAAATTATAATTCTAATGCTACAAAATTCATCTTGTACTCTAGCGTATTTTCTTTCCCCCTTAGCCTTTGTACTGGTGCTTTTCCCCACCATTATCAGCATACATTGTATATATACGCAAAAAATATTAACAAATTAACTGATGCGTCATCTCGCTTATTTATTTGGATTTTAAATTTTGAGCTGTAATTCGGAAATACATTTGATTGTATCAGAAATATATTTTTTCGATCAACTATTTTGGGAGCGAAATAAGTCTATGTAGGTTTTTAAAATACAGAAAAAATGTTTGTTCAAAATGCAAGGTTATATCAGCTTAGACAAAACTTTATCTTCACACTTCCAAAATAGTTAACCAAACCATTTTATGAAGGTGACAAGAGAACACATGACGCAAATTTAAGGAATATATTTAAATAACCCCATCAACAACATTGGGGGAAGTATCTGTTTATCTTCAGAATAGGATAACAATTTTGCTGGCAACAAAATAGAACTTCTTAGAGAAAAAAATAAATTGAAAATGATTTATTCAAAGTTCAAAAATAACTGTAGTCTGTACATAATTTAAAAAGAACCTTTTTTAAAGAAATATTAAGTTAGGAAGAAGTAACTGAAGGCTCCTTTGTACGTCTCTTACAGACTGCAAGTTCCAATTCCATTTCTGCTCTCTTAATATCCTTCCTTTCATTTTCAAAATCTATTATTTTACAAAGGCCTTCTAAAGCTTGCATTAGAGGTGCACTGATGATTTCAGTTATATGACATATTGCTCTAGTAAATACTGCAAAACAGACCAAACTATTGTTAGCAAAAGCATATAATGTATCTCTGAGAAGAATACATCTTTCAATTCTAAGGTTACTTGCTGGAAATTGTACCTTCGCAGGCTCCCGTTGATTTTTCAAAATATACTTTGGAAGAAAAATAGTGCCTGGTGAAATATATTACGCTATATAAACTATTAAATCCAGAGAACATGGTTTACAAATATAAATTTTGAGATATGATTTTCTGTGCTACTAAAAATCATTTCAATTAGAACCTGGGAAGGTACATGTTTCATTTTTATGGGCAAAAAAGATACTTCTCTTACTTCTAGTGCTAGAGATAAGAAAAAATTATATTTATACCAGACTCATTGATTAGCTTTGCGAGGCAATCTTGGTTGCTGAAGTTTGTGGTTAACTGCAAAATCTCTTCCTCCTCTTCACATAGAATCATTGGAAAATTCATTAGCATTTCCAAACAATGATGGCTTAAAGGTGCTGGTTCAATAAGTACAGGCACATCTAATTTTTCGTACCTGTAAATTAAAATATGTAAAAATAACATTTAGGTTAAAAAACCTTAGAATTGTTATACTGAGGAGCTTCCCCTTCAGGGCTTTGATTTACACTTTGAAACGCAATCAGTTGAATTTGATGTGGGGATACCTGTTTAAAATTTGGTTTTGGGATCACTGTGATTTTTTAAACTATAACAAAATACTTCATACCTTTGATTTCACATTGTATTCTTGACTAAAAACAGAAAATATCAGCCCTACAAATGATTTATCCATCAATTGGTACGTTGCTTGTGTTCTCAGGTCTTTAATAGCAAAAATAATAGATTATATTTTCATATTAATTTTTACTACTTTTACTAACCAATATGCGATGGCCAAACTGTAATATGCGGATGAGAATGATACCACCCCAAAACTCTCATTGGTTTACCTAACTTCTCTGAGAGAGAGTATAGTATTAATGTTAAGGTGATATTTTATTGGTTTTCAATCATGTGTGCTTGGCATATTGAATAAGCCATTTATGTTATGTGCCATTGATAAAGGATATTTCAGCGCGCGTTGATGCCATGGTTAGTTGTTCAGGTGATATTTCCACCCTGTCTTTCTTCTTGTCTGAACGTCTTAAAAGTATCGAAGAAGAGATATGCAATGTTTCTGAATTATCTATCTGAGTTTATGGTAGTATACGTTATTATACATGTTACATCCATAGATTGATTAAAATTGTTATTATACTTCTCCTATTAATAATCCCATTATTTCTTCTCTTTCAGTTGACAACGCGTGAGTTAAACATAGAAAAAATACATCAGAAGATAGAACTACTTTAGAGGTAGACATATTAATACAAAAGTTGTTTCTTATAAGAAAATTAATTTTATTTCCTGACCGTCAATATGAAACCATCTTGACAGCACCCACGACAAAAACCTAAACTAAAGATTTCATTGGCTCGCTGAGTAACAGTAGATAACGTAGAGGAGCTTAACGACCAATAAGGTGAGAATCTTGCTGTGGAAGATCATTTTCCATTGGTCTATTTTCTTGTGCAATATATATATTTTTTTTAAAATACTCATTCCGAAAATCTCGAAAGTGACTGAAGTCAAGTGAGACAAAATGGCAGAAGGTGAGTGGCGAATTTTTTGGATTCTTTCTTAAATTGACAGTTGAATTTGAATTCAATTTCGAATTTAAAAACCAATAAAAGTTTAGAGTAGGAGCTGCGCTTTTTGAGGTTATGGTATTGTTGTGTAATCTAAACCGAACGTGATTTTCAATGGCAAAGGCTTAAGTGGGTAATTTAATAATTTTTGTAATCTGTATTCATTCGGGCCTTGGCGATCGACATTTCTTTGTTCAAATCGCGCCGGTTTTTTCACACGTTTTTTTGGGTGCCGGCAAAATGTTTTGATTAATGTTAGTGTTTTTATACATCAGAAGTTAATAAGTTAAATATGAAAAAAATCTTTATATTAACGAATTAACTATTTAATTTTCAGTGATAAAATGTTTAATGGATTTAAAATATTGAATTGAATGATTAATTTATAACTTAAAAATTTTGGCATTTATTTCTTAACCTTGAAGACCGAATTCTTACTAGAAGTACTCTGAAGTAAAAATGCCCTTTAACATGATACAGGAGTGAAAAATGCAAAAAATTTAAAATTTGCAAGCAACATTGTCATGTCTTCTTTTTCTTATTACTGTCACCAAAGAATATAGACCCCAGGAAGCGAAAGAAAAACCGTTAATGTCTCGGCTTCGAGTTGACGGGAGAGCTTCCGGCTAGGCGAATCAATAGAACCGGAAATAAGCCCGTCAACCTAGGTTTGCCTTTGGAGGCTAGAGACAAGCAAATTTATACTAGATGGAGCGGCAGTTTCCATTCCTGGGGTCTAAATTCTTTGCTGTCACTGTTATGGCAATACACTTCACATTACCAAAACGGTGTTACAGTAAAATACCTCCAAATGCTGTTACAATTATGGAAAATGATCCATTAGTTTTAAAAACGACCACATAAAGCTTAACACATTATAATTTGAAATTTAAATCAATTTTTTTTAGAACAAACAACCACAGCGACTGAAGTTCCTGCTGCCACTTCCGAAACAGCTGCGGCTCCAGTAACAGAAACTCCTACCACTCCTGCAACAACAACTCCAGCTGGTTCTGGTGAGACTACAGCTGCTGTAACAGAAAGTGTTCAGGTTAATCCTTTTTCTAGCAGATATTTAAATTCACATGAAATATAAATTGCTACATAAAGACTGTTATAGAAGGTTGTGCACAGTATGGAAAAGGACAGCAATACGGGAACTGCACCCGCAGTTGACAGTAGTCAACAGTCACAACCAACTTCTAAGAAAGCGAAGGTAGATTTGCAGTCATTGCCAACTCGTCAGTATCTCGACCAAACTGTCGTTCCTATTTTGCTTCAAGCACTCTCCACTCTAGCTAAAGAAAGGTAAAATTAATTTTATAAGTCTAGTTTTAGACCAGTTTGATCATGAGTCTCATTTTTAGACCATCTAATCCGATTGAATATTTGGCCACTTATTTATTAAAAAACAAAACTCAGTTTGAACAACTTCAGATCCAACCTGTGAATGGATCAAGTTCTACAACTAATTAAGTTCATTAGTGGGATTTCATTAAATTTAACCCTGATCCCTTTAAAAAAACCATTATTAAAAGCAACTTTTTAGTTAATTTTTTTGTTCATGTGTAAAATTGTCGTCACAATGTTTTTGTCCAAGTTTGTATATTTCGAGTTCGAAGCGTTTTTAGATATAAAGTAAAGAAATGTGGACACTTGAATGTATTTTAAAAAGCTCCCTGATAAGCAATTTTTACCGAAAGTGGAAATTTGAAAATCTTCCATGTTTCGCTTTTCCTTAACTTTTACACTCCTCTTAGACTCCCATGATCCTTAACCCAACAAAAAAAGAATGGTTTAGCTTGAGAGTGCGAGTTGTTTTGACTAAAATTACGGTTTCCAACTAGTGTTATCCAGTTTTAATTAAAAATAAAGATATCTTGAGTAATTGTTTGCACTAATGAGTTTTTATATTTTTCAAATCAATATTTTTACTAGCCATTAACTGGTGTGATGGCCAAGTGTTAAACCATAACACATCCTAACTAGAAACTTATTAAATCATTTGCATAAGTAATGTTGTATTTTTAGATCAATGTGAATTAATTCCCATTCCTTGTGCTGTGTAATTTAAAATAAATGATACGTTCTTTTCCTAAGAACAATGTGACATTAAACAAACTTTTAATAGTTTGAGACACTTTTTATAAGAATATATCAATATGAAGATAAAAACTGCGAAAATTTACATAATGAAACAAGTTAAAATAATCGCGTAAATGTCTTAAATTCTTTAAAACCACGAAAAAACTTTAATTATAATTTAAAGACCTACAGGAAGTTGGGGTTATGATAAACGAAAATAATTTTAATATTTTCGTAAGGAAGTAAAACTTTTGAGGATGTAATTTTTAAACTTCAGGGCTGTAACTATTCTCTCTGTAGTGTCGAGGCGGTGGGTCTTGCGTTGGTCGTGTGGCTAATGGTTGCCTTTCATTAGATTCTGCAAGAGATGTGAAAAGTCCGAAAAAGTCTTTTTATTTAGAAATTTTACAATTAACAACGTACCAGTAAGAATTTTAAAAGCATGCAAAAAACATATACTAGCGAATAGTAACAAATTTAAATAAGGAGGGGATTAGCACCTTTGGCCAACTGAGAACGTGGTAGCCTTTTAGGTTTCTTAACGTTTTTGTTTCCCATTAGCTTATCAGGAATAACAACAGTACTCTCCACAATTCCAAATAGTTCAGGACTCCTTTCTTTGTATTTCTGTACAACTTGCAAAGTGTCTGATATAGTGTTTCCCGAAGCGGAAAATGTTGCAAAAGTTTTCTTTTTAGGTTTGGCACCTTCCTTTTGCAGTTCTAACTTACGCTGCATAACTTGCAGCATGGCTGGGGTGGGATTTTCTAGGGAAGTATCATGTTTGGTCACAGCAGAAACTTCTTCAGCAAATGAGTCATCTGTACTGGTTGATGACTTTTTTTGGGACCTTAAAAAAATTACTTGGCATAAATTTGAAGATTTTCTTATTTCTTACTTATACCTATATTTTGCTGAACCACTTCTGGTTGGTTTAGCTTTCTCACTAGTGGAGGGTTGTGGAGAATGTACTCTATCTCTTCTTGTTCCTTTAGACCTACTTGGATGACATTCTTTAACATCTATGATTTCCATTTCATCCTCACTACTCGAAGATATTGTTACTGCTTTGGTGCGCTTCAGGAGTTATAAAATCAATAAATATTTAGTAACCACTGTTTTAGGCAGTTAAAAGTTAAGAAAAAGCTAACAAAACTAACACTATAATTTTTAACTCTTTGATAGGCACAACCATTCAGAGGCTAAGAAATACACAAATTATGTAAAGATTCTTCGGTTAGAACATTCCATGAGATGTTAAAAGAGTTAAAGAAAAAGCAAGTTCAGATAATTTTTTTGATTGAAACGCAAGTTACTTTCTTGGTAGGTGACTTGGACCTATGCGTTGTTGGTCTTTTCGATGCCTTTGCAACTTGAGGAGAGGTAAATAACAGCTTCATGTCATCCTTCGCGTGTGCTTTTTTAAGAGCAGACCTAAATATTGAGCGACAGTGGTCATAGTTTGGTTCTTCCTCAAATTTAATGGTAGCAATGTATTGTAGAAACGTTGATATGGCTTCAGGATAATTTCCTTTTGGGAAGCACTTGTCCATTAAAAGAGGAACATTCATCATGTACCTATTACAGAAATAATTTAAATTTTGAAATGTTCTAATGCGTGATTATTAAAACCCCATCAAATGATTAAATGTTGATCCCAAAATAATTTAATAGTGATCATTGGAGAACCCAAAAATTTAACGATATGTCCTAGGATAATGCTAGTATAGAATAGCTAACCCGCTCTTTTGGTGGCTGACATATTCAGGATCTTTTAGATTGTCTTCCCACGGTAACTGACCACACAACCACTGAAGCATGTTGTACCCTAAAATTTCTAAGTCTCCTCGCCTTGAATGTGCTGAAAGTACAAATTTTTTTTTCATAGACTTGGACTTCATTTATGTCAGTTGCCCGGTTTAATACGTACCACCAATGTGAGCATCGCGACTAGTGAATTCGATTGTTCCATCATGGGCTTTGCGTAGATCTTCTTTGTACTCTTTGTGTTTGTTTCCGGACATGAACCGGCAAGCCAAACCAAAGTCAATTAAGTATACCTGAAATATTTGGTATATGAAAAATACATTTCAATAGTTGTACAATTTATGACATACTTTATTTTGGTTTTCTTTTCCATAACCTAGTAGCAAATTGGACGCTTTAACATCAGCGTGAATGTAACCAAAACTGTGAATGTATTCTAGAACATCTACCTAAAATAGTGATAAAGTTGTACACGTGTAAATAATACAGTTCCCCTATATTGTTAACTTACAATTCTGAGACCAAGTGTGAATACAGTTTTTAAACTAAAGTTGTTACTGCATCGAACGAGGATTTTCTGCAAGTCCTCCCCAAACCTATCCATGACCATAAAACGATACTTTATCCCCTTGTACTCGTGAGATCCAGAACTAATGAACCTTGGCATTCCCAAATAGTCTAAGCCTTTCTTTTTAACCCAGGCATTTACTATAAACATTTTTATAAGAAAATTAAAATTTTCAACCTAAATTATACATATTTTCCATTTCATCATACTTGAGACCTCTTTTCCAACCCTGTGATAAAAATGCATTTCTGAGAACAAAGGACCATTATGGTGATGTTCCTGGATTTAAGTTTATCATTAGCAGAATAATTTAAAACATTTCGTTTAGTTTATGATACTCACAACTTTAATAACATATCTAGAATCTTGACCAACTGGTTTGTTGATATCATTTGAAACTTTAAATGGAAAAATTTGTTAATACAAGAAACAACTATTTACATTTCTCAAATTAGGCACGTACCTAAATATATTTCTCCAAACCCTCCTAAACCAATAGAGGGGCCAAGAATCCACTGTCCTTTATATAAATCGGTTAAAATTTCTCCAGGAGGCAACTTTTCTGGTAACTTGTGTCCATTTGCTGCAATTCTTTTAGCTCCTGCAGTGCCTGTAATGAAAATAATTAGTGAAAATGCCTTTACGAATGTAAAAAAATGGTATATAATTTACCTCTTTTCCGACCACTGTTAACTGTAATCTCATTGTCTTTGTCAATTCTTTTAGGCATGACTGACCAATATTAGAAAAAGGGGTTCTTCCTAATAACTAAAACTACTTTTATTTTATTATTCTTTGTAAGCCTTGGATTTTTTACGCGGGAACTAAATACTGACCTTGGATTAGAAGACTTAGGATTGTTAAATGTCGTTTACAGTATTTCACTCATAATCTCCTAAATACGGCGTAAACTTCTCCAAAGATCATTACCAACTCAAATTTAGAGGAAAAAAAGTTAAACTATTCGAATATGTCAGATGACAGCAGCCGCTAAATGTTCAGAAAGAAGAGCGAAAATCCCGATTATCCCGTGGGGTGTTAAATCATTGAGTTTGGAATATTAATCTAGAGGTCCAATCAAAACGTCGGATTTCAGTATTTCGCGAAACAAGTTTTTAAAAAATAAGAATACTGCTGCCGTCTGCTCCCAAATGACGAGAAAACTTTATCATTCTACCCATGGCGCCGTCTATCTCTCAATGGTTCGTTCAAATAAGACGCTTTTTCCGGCGAAAAGATTTTTTTGCAAAAATAATGGATAGCGCCACGGGTCATAAAATAATGTTTTCTCGTCATTTTAGAGGAGACGGCACATTCGTAATTTTCAAAAACTTGTTTCGCGGGGAGCAGATTTGATTGGATCTCTAGATTAATATTCCCAACTCAATGTGTTAAATACGAAACTTTTGTATTATCGCGTAATCTACAGCAGTTTTTCGAAAGCACGGATTCTAAGTTTTCTAACGAGTCTAGGTGGCGTAACGGCGCTAGTGACGTACCTTATTACGCTCGCCTTATTATTCGTCCATGGCATAGAGATAAAAAGGAACTAGAGGCACTTTTGTATCTGGCGAAGTTGACCGCGAGTGCCGACCCCTTTTCGCCAATGTAAGAAGCCATGAGATGGGATAGATGGCGTTGCAAATTCTGCCCATCTCCGCTTTCATACATGCGCGGGGGGGGGGGGGGGTGGGATGAATTTTGCCGGTCAAAAACCGGGGTGCCTTAACCATGGACTAATTAATGTATACACAGGGACGGTCCGCATAGGAAATTTAGCGGCTAGCGATTGCTAAATGTGCCCTCGAGCGGCGATTGTGCGAACTAACGACAAACTGAGTCAAGGGGGATGGAAACGGGAGGAAAGGTTTAAGGGTACATAAAAAAAGCAGTCGCCTTGCCGGCGATGTTGTAAGCTCCACGTGCGTTTGGTAAATGAATTCATTTATATCAACAATTAAATTCATTGATATTAATTTTTCGGCCCATACATTCGAGACCTTATTCTCAATTTCTCCAGACAAAAAGAAAATTAAAAAAGTGGATTTAAGTGATTCCGATAATGGTAAATCAAAGATTTTTTTGGACAAGGCTTAGAAAAAGATGAACAGGAAAGGTATAAAGAAATCTTTCGTGTGTTCTTTATGACAATACTTCGAATCACTTTTACACGAAGGGTAAACACACAGCTTTTTCCTCATAATTAATTTGTAAAACTACTTAAATAAATTAAAGCTCTTAAATCATACACCTTATTCAAATGAACGAAAAAAACCGTTTGTTTTTCAAATCATAAGCAGACGCCAACATCGATAGACTCCAAGCAGATAGAGGGCAGCATCGTTTTTCCGTTTGATGACGTTTTGACTCGGCTAACTTTGCTTAAGGGGGGAGGAAAAGAGGGAATAGCATTAACAAGACTTAGTCGCCGATTTTATGAGAGAGTGGCGTTGTGCGGACCGTCCCTGTGTATACATTAATTAGTCCATGCCTTAACGCGGTAATCTTTCCTTTATTTCTTTTCTATCTCTATGGTCCATGGCTTCTCCGAGGTTACGCCTAAGATCTAGCATCTGCTAGAGACAAATTAAAAAGTTTTTCTGAAAGAAACTTATGAAAACATAAGCAAACGATGCAAAATATATATATATATATTATCAGGAAACTATAGAGGTATACACTTGGAATGTCTAAGGTTCCATTGGGACGGTGATACGAAAGCGCGTCGAGAAAAAGGCGGGGCTAAACTACGTCAAGTGTAAGACGTAACACGACATTTCAAATTCATTGGCTCAAGGTTTGACGCGAAAAGAATGCGTCGTCATTGTAACAAATAGGCGATCTGCTCATTTGACCGACTGCTCATTTGACCGACTGCTCATTTGACTGACTGCTCATTATCTATGTCTTTAGTGTTAGGCTGACTTACAGAACGGGCAATGTATTCTAAGTATTGGTGCCTGATGGCACCGCGCACTCACTTCGCTCGAGCGCTGGGGTCCGGACCGGCGCCCCCCCAGCCCCGTTCTTTATAACCAAGCTGGGCCTTCTAAAACGCGACCTAGAGGACAGTACCTAGCCAAACGCACCTAGTATCGTCCAAATGCCAAATGAGCAGTCGGCCAAACGAGCAGTCGGCCAAACGAGAAGTCGGCCAAACGAGCAGTCGGCCAAACGAGTAGTCGGCCAAATGAGCAGGCAGCCAAACGAGCAGTCAGCCAAACGAGCAGTCGGCCAAACGAGGAGTCGACCAAACAAGCAGTCGACCAAATGAGCAGTCGGTCAAATGAGTAGTCGGTCTAATGCACTGTCCATTTGTCCGACTGCCCATTTGGCCGACTTCTCAGTCGGACAAATGTGCAGTCGGCCAAATGGACAGTCGGCGTAAAGTGTATTTTGTGGTCGGCCAAATGAGAAGTCGGCCAAACGAAACTCTCCCATTTGGTCAACCTTTCAGTCGGCCAAATGAGAAGACCATATGGCCGACTACTCATTAGGCCGACTCAGCCTGACTGCTCATTTGGCCTACTACCCTTTTAGCCGAAATTCTGGTCGGCCAAATTAGCAACCCATTTGACCGACTGCGCATTTGTCCGACTACTCATTTGTCCAACTACTCATTTGACCGACTGCTCATTGGGCCGACTGCTCATTTAACCCGTAAGGGCGGTGGCGCACTGGGAGATGTTAGCTCTGATCAATTGGTCCTATCTCCACCTCCGACTTCGGTCAGGTTTGGGCTGGATACTGAGCTTCGGTTCAGGCTAACGGGGAGGGTCCGTGCAAACTGGCCACCTCGTCGGATTGGGTAGCCTGCTGTGGGGCGGTGGGCCTCCGTATGAGGGCACGGTGGTCCTGTTTCCCGGCCTTTTGGAGTCAGCTGTGCCGGGTTATGTGGACCGCTTTGTCCCGTCGTTCCCCTTTAGGAGCTCTCTACAAAGGGCTTGACTCCCTGCCTTTCTAGGTGGGGTGTCGGCCGGCGTTGCTACCGCATCCACTCTTAATCCCACTGCTGTGTGCGAAGTGGGTATTGGTCCATCCATTGCTGCACCTTCTGCTGGGTTGAGTGGCTTGCGTCAAAGGTGTGACCATCAGTAGTAGGGTACTGCTACCCATGCTGGATTTGTCACCTGTCCGGGCTAGGTGGACGCTGGCGTAGGGCACTATGATGATAGGCCTCCGGGGGTAATGTTTTCTGTTACTAGGTACACCGGGCTATAAATTCTGACACACTGCTCATTTGACCGACTGCTCATTTGAACGACTGCTAATTTGACCGATTGCTCAATCGGTCAAATGAACGGCTCATTTGACCGACTGTTATACTATAGCCTGTCCCAGTGTCTTTAGTGTTAGGTTGACTTATAGAACGGGCAATGTATTCTAATTAAGTATTGGCGCCTGCCGTCGCCGCGCACTCACTTCGCTCGAGCGCTGGGGGGCCGGACTTCTAAGTCGGACAAATGTGCAGTCGGCCAAATGGACAGTCGGCGTAACGTGTATTATGTGGTCGGAAAAATGAGAAGTCAGCCAAACGAAACTCTCCCGTTTCTACGAGCTTCATCACGGTCGTAAAATCTTCCTTAGACATTCCAAGTCTCATTAATACAGTCAAATTTACGAATAAAGATGAGGAAAAACCAATAGCGTCTGCTAGCTTTAGCCGCTACCTATCTAGGGTTGAATGCAATGAGGTAGAATAAATAGAGATCCAAACAAATCAGGGATTCGTGGGACACGTTTTATTTGAGTAGGAGAATTAGGCCTAATTTTCAACTTTATCCAATCGTATTGGCGCCATCTGTTTCTATAAGCAGACACTTTTGCAAAATATATTAAGGTTTAGTTTTTCAATAACACGATAGATGGCGCCAACACGATTTGATTAAGTTCATTTACTAGGCCTAACTCTCCAACTCAACAAATACTGTCCCGCGAAACGGTAGGTCCTGGAAGGTGGATTTTTATCTCTATTTATTCTACCTCATTGGTTGAATGGCGATCCAAAGCCTAAGGGCGCGTAGCGATAGTTTTCGGTCGCGAATTATGCCTAGTAGAAATTGAAAGAAAAAAAATATTAGGGGAAACCTTGTGAGTGTTTAGTACCGCCAAAGATAATATAACTACGTACCCTAGATTGGAAATCAAGCTCCTTGAACGTAACGCAGGCGGGAACGACTCATAATTTCGAAAATCACAACTCCGAATACAAAATTCCCATAAATTCCCATATCGTCGATTCCCATTTTTCCGAATTCCCATTTTTCCGAATTCCCATTTTTCCGAATTCCCATAACTCCGAATTCCCATTACGTAGAATTCTCATATCTTCGAACCAAAACCCCGAATACAAAATTCCCATTACTTCGCATTCCCATAACTTCGACTTCCCATAACTTCGAATTCCCATAACTTCGAATTCCCATAACTTCGAATTCCCATAACTTCGAATTCCCATAACTTCGAATTCCCATAACTTCGAATTCCCATAACTTTGAATTCCCATAACTTTGAATTCCCATAACTTCGAATTCCCATAACTTTGAATTCCCATAACTTTGAATTCCCATAACTTCGAATTCCCATAACTTCGAATTCCCATAACTTCGAATAGTAGTTTTTTGGGTACGGAAATGCTAATTATTATTCTCAACTCAATGGTGAAGTTTGTTTTCGTTGTAAAGCTCTCTTGCGGAAGTGAATAGGAGAAAGCGTGTTGATTTCAAATAAATGATGAAAAAAGGACTATAATTAACGGAAATAATGGAAAGATTCAATAGGCCATATCATAAGTAACATAATAACAGTAAGTATGACAATTAACGAAATTTACAACGGAACTGATTTTCATAGCTATTGCGCAATCCAGATGTTTTATCAGCACAGAGCCCCCTAGTGTCTAAAACACGCGAGACTTCCACCTAAGCCAAAATATCTGGTTTCCGATAGATCGGCGGAATATTACACTTAATTGATAAAATAAAAAATAAAATTCGGTGGCACGAGCCCAAATATGTTTTTTGGCACACGTGATTCGCACGCGGGTTTCAAAACAAAGGCAAAGTTCCTCACGACTCCAGAACGGCCTCTCCGATATTAGGATTATATTCTTAAAGAAAATTATTCACCAAGGACGGTAACTTCAAGAGAGTATCTTTGTCGCAAAAAGGTTCTGTAAGGAAATTAGAATTAAAGCAATAGAAAGTGTCCTACTTATTGTAGTTATGGCACCTATGGCTATATCTAGTTATATATTTGAAACTCAGGTATTATAAATATCATACGTCTATAATATTTTTCAATAAGTATATCACTTTGGAAAATATTTTACTAACGTCTCGTAAGAGCTAATCACAGAGTGACGTCATCATAGTACGAAAATCGCCCCGCTAGACCCGATAACGAGCAGAAGCAAAACGTCACCGAAGTCCATTATAAAGTCTCTCGTATCTAGCTCTCAGTAAAAGTTTTGCATGTAGAACATAGGAAGTGACAGACTTATGTAAAATATTATAAACTGATGTAAATATGTACTGGTGAAATAACATCACCCGAGTTCAACTGATAAATTACCTATACTTGAAAATTATCATTAATGATTATTTGTAATTTAAGATTAAATCTTGTCACATCAGGGCCGTGCCGAGCTTTCGTGGGGCTTCGATTTGCACCCCCGCCCCCTTGAACTTTTCCCGTGGGCACCTTCAACTTGCGGGCCCCCTAACAGTCCCTCATGGGCCCTTTTCAACGGGACAATGCGGATTTTGCCCCCCCCCCCTTCCACTTTCCCCACGTCTGCACGGCCCTGTGTCCCATATCAACTCAATCTAATTATCACCCCGATAATCAACCCCGATCATTGCCAATTTATTTGTTGATAATTTGGAAGACGTTTTATGGACGATATTTTCTTTGCGTGGTCAGGCAATAGACAAAATTTAGACGCTTTTGACCAATCTATTAATAATATTAATTCGAAAATTAAATTTACTTTAGAATTAGAAAACTCTGGTTGATTATCATTTTTAGATATTAATATTGAGAAAAAACAAAATGGCTTATGTTTCACGATGTACCAAAAACCCACTCATTCAAAAACGTTTCTAAATTTCAATTCCAATCATCCTCACCAGGTGAAAACATCAGTGATAAAGGGTCAAAAAAGCCACATTGAGAAAATATCTGATAATCCCATTTTAGATAAACAAATTATAACTAATCAATGAACAAGCTCGGACTATCCTAAAAATTTGGTGACTTCTATTCTGAACCAAAATATAGTTCAAAATTTAAAACCAGTTGATTCGGAAAAATTAAAAACATTGGTTCTCCCATACATGAAGAACACGACGGAAAAATTAAAACGTATTTTAAAACCATTTGGTATAAATATAGTTTCGAAAACCACTATCACATTAGGAAAACAACTTTCAAAATTAAAACCAAAAATTTCCGAAGAAAATTTACGAGGTGTAATTTATGAAATTCCCTGCTCGTGTTCTAATGTATACATTGGAGAAACCAAACGTTCAATTACCGATAGAATTGAAGAACATAAAATTTGTATAAAGAACTGTGATTTGACAAATGGTATTGCGAAGCATATTTGGGAAAATTCTTAGAAGGCATATTTATTCGAAAAAAGGGTACTTTAAATTTAGATAGAGGCTGTTCAGAAATAACTTAATAGGTAGTTTTTTTTCGCCTGTCCCAGGACAAAAAGTGTAAACTTTTTACCCTAAAATGTTTTATTCGCCTGTTCTCGGGGTAAGATTTACCCTGTTCCGAATTTTGTTCGCTTGTTCCAGAGCTCAAACGTTACACTTTTTACTCCTCCTTGAAAGGAGGTGTAGAGGGACTAATCTAGCTTAAATATAAAACTAGCTGAGAAGCCCGCCTTACAGGCGGGCCCTCAGCTAGGGAGACCTTAAGTGTGTACCTCCGTGTACCTTCGGCGACGCCACGTTAGAGGCGCTTATATAGATTCGTCTGCTTAAATTTCATTTCACGAAAACATAACGGGTTTTGAAGCTTTTAATAACGAATATCCAATTGTTAAATGCTATTCAATGACTATAAAAGTTGCTTGATGACTTAGACCTAAGGTGGTGTCTTCTGTATTAGCCTAGCTGATTATTATTATTATTAAATAAATAAGAAAAATGAGTCCTATATTGATGATCTCACCACCGGTCGCCATCTTAAAAACAAAACAAATATATAACCTTTAACCTCTAACTTATCCCTTCTTACTCCAACTCGTTTTTTTCGTCAAGATAGAATTGGAATAAAATGACGTCATAGGGTTACACTTTTGAACCTGCTCAAAAAACCCAGATCAGGCGAAAAAAAACCACCTAATGTTATATAAAATTATATTTTTAATAGGTGGTTTTTTTTCGCCTGTTCTGCGTTACGTATTATTTTGTACCCTTTGACGTTTTCAGTATAGGGACGTCACCACTGCCTTAATTAGCGAAAACGCATCAAGGACCGAAAGTCCATTTCGAGAAAATCATTGAAATTCATTTGGAAAAACCATTTAATACGTTTTTGCTTAATTCATTCAAACAAATGCTATTTGCAAATTTGTTACTATCTAGTTTATACCAATTAATGTGTTATTGCACAGTAATTTTAAAATATCATGACTGATGACGCGTCTATATCTAAAAAATATTCAAGCTAGAAAGGTTTGTTGATTTAATAATAATAATATTTCGCAAAATAAAACTCTGCGGGCAACCACAGAGGCCTATACGTGGTGGTTAGATTCCATACAAAAAAGGTTTAAATAGATAAAACCAAATTTAAAAAAAATTAAATTTAACATAAGAAATTAAGAATTTTGCGGAAGCCAAATGCCAAAAAAGAATTCCGATACTCAAAAACGAAATAGCGGAATTGAATTCTAAGTGACATTCTCACGGATTCCAGCCCAGCACCGTAACCAGGATTTGATTTCGGAGATAGCACACAATGGGAAACAAAAAAAGCCATACGTTTCGGGGGAGGTGGACTTGCCCCTTGGCCCACCCATCTGGCTATACCACTGCATGCTCCTCTCTATTTGAACTCTGTTTGAGCCCAAAAACCAACCTTTTTCTATTTGACTAGGCAAAAACCTAACTTTTCACCCTACCCCTCTAAGACCGAGGGGTAAGACAGTCTCATATAATCGGTACACCGAGTTCGTGCATTTAGCACTGTTAAAGGTACATATTTTCAAGAGTTCGCGAGTTCCATTTAGCACTGTCAAAGGTACGGCAGTTTACACCGAGTTCGCAGAGTGTCTTACCCCTCGTCTAAGACGAAGCACTTCATTACATACGTTCCTGATTTCCATACGTGACAAGTCACAACGTAACTAAAACCAAAAAAGAAATGCCATAGCACCCACTTAAAGGAAGAAACAACTGGACCATGATTATCCAAATTATAGTTCGACTATTCAAATTTGTTTAATGCTGGGAAAAGGGTGGGGCTACTACCTCTCTGCTGAGCGGCCTGACACGTAGTCACAGAGTGGATAAGAGATTGGCTATGTAAGGTTACAAGGTAGTCGATTTGGTACGGTTTTACCTCTATAGATCACCGTAAAACGAAATAGATGCTACGCGGTACCGTATTTCGACTTACTCGAATTCGTTTTTTAGTGTTTTTCGAAAGAGTATTTCATATTTCGTTTATACTATTAATATGAAAAATAGAATCAATATAGTTTCAAAGTTATTGGTTGTTTTCATTTTGAAAAAGCATGCGGTAAAACTGTTATTCAATTTAAATAAGCTTAATGTTTTTTTTTGAACTAGCGTATTGACGTGGGATCTTTCGGGGCCCCCTGATCCAGGAACTCTAAGTCCGCCCCTTTGCGTCTTTGCGTAATACAGCAAACCGGAAGCTGTCAAACATGCATTGAAACCGGGTAAATCGATATTGTTTCCACATATTACAATTAAAGATTTTGTATCGAGCCTTGAGGCACTCCAGAACGCGCTGGAAGGTACGTGCTGAATTCACCACGATAGGTCACTCGTTGAAAGCGATTGGATAAAAAATCCCGAAGCCAAAGCAATACCTCACCAGTTATCCCGATTCTTTGAAGTTTAAAAATAAGCCGCTTGTGGCAAACGGAGCCAAAGATTTTGACCAGTCAAACGACACCACGTAAATGTCAGTTGGGTTACGCTCATCGAGAAAGGAAGACCACTCGTGGAAAGACTTCAGAAGCTGGTGCGTGCAAGAGCAACCCTTCGAAATCCATACTGCGAGGTAGGTATTAAGGAACTGTCTTCCAAGAACTTATTCAGCTTCTCGTAATCAATCGATTCCAGTAATTTTCCAACGACAGACGTGAGTGATATAGGTCGATAATTTGAAAGATCGTTGCGCTTGCCCGACCCTTTGAAGACCGGCACAACATTAGCAAGCTTCCAACCAGAAGGCAGAGAAGACATCGATAGTGATAACTTAAACATTTTCACCATCGGGTCAAATATGGCAGGAGACATCAATTTAAGAAGCCTAGGATGTAATACCATCTGGCCCACAGGCCGATCCATTCTTCAAACGTTTCAAGGCGTTTTTTCTGGTGTCGAAACGGATGGTAGAGATAAGGCAGTGTCTGACGTGCTAAAGCTTCGGTAGAAGAATTCACCAAAGGCCTTAGCTAAGGCCAAAGGACATGATATTTGCCCATTCTTTACTTTAAACGAAGACGGTGGAGGGAGTTGGGACTTTGAGCGGATGAAACTCCAAAATCGCGTAGGATAAGTAGCAATGGTATCATGCAAATTTGACACAAATATTTCATGTGCACCTCTAGTCTTAGTTCCCAAAGTGTTGTTAAAATCCCGATACTTCTTCCAATCAAAATCTCTTCCCAACCATTTGGCCTTCCTAAAAAGAGAATTCTTCACGTGGCTCGCGTGAACAAGACCAGCCGTAATCCAGGGCGGATGCTTCTTTCCATGAATGGTTATACTCGGAACATTGTCCCTAACTCAATGCCCAAAAGAGATCAAGCCAAAGTTCCTAAGTCACATCAATATCACTTGAAGAAAAAACAATGTCCAAAGAAGCGTAGTACAAAGTGCCTGCAAGATCATTTTTCGACCGATCTTTGTAATTGAGAATAGTTCGATGAATTCTCTGAACAAAATACCGAGGTAAGTTCAGGCTTCCAGCAACTGCAAAGTGATCACAACCTGGTAGGCTGTCTCTAGTGTGAATCTCAGTGAGGAATCGTTCGTCATTTATGAAAACCAAGTCAAGGAAGTTATTTCCGCGTGTGGGATTTGTTATACCGTCTGTTGAAGTCCAAGGCCAAACACAGTATTGCAAAAAATTTGCTCCTGGGCTGTACAAAGGGACGGATTCGACCAGTCAACATGTAGGTTAAAATCTCCCATTAAGATGAAAACATCGTGCGGTGGAAGAGTCTCGTGTAAGAAACCAAGAAGGTCACTTACATCCTAAGGACTGACAACTCTCCGCGAGTTAAATCGGAACATATTTTAAACTTTATTTTTGTTTCTGAAGGTAGTTTTGTTCGAATTTGAGACCCAAACCTTGCCCAAACGTGCTTTGGCTCTTATATACAGCCGTAAAAATAATCTTTAGACGAATTTCCGGTTAGGAATCCTCCGATTACGCAATCACCCCACGACAGACCATCATTAATATCATTAACGGATGTCTTTCAGTTTCATAATAATGGTTATTATGTTAGTTATGATATTATATATGAAATGGTATATTTTATTTTTAATAATAAAAATATTTTGGTACGCCCTTAAAGCAAAGAGTGTTTATGTAGTATCAGGGGATTTTAGCGTATTTTACAATTGTTCTCTTTCTGTAAAATGAATAGCATCGCTCTTCGATTAGGAAAGCCCCAAAATTTGTCATAATTTAGAAAAAAGGCTCCGTTGAAAATTCGTAGTTTTTAGGTTTGGCCCGAGGGGCAGTTCACTCCCATGATTAAATCTGCACTCTTGGTTGATTAAATCTGATTAAATTTGATGTCTGTAGCTTTGGCTGTATTGAATTTAATCCGATTAAGTTTAATGTCTGTAGCTTTGGTTGTATTAAATGTAATCCAATTAAATTTTTAACCTTGATTACTTCTGCACTCTAAGAAGGAGTGAACTGCCCTTCGGTTTGGCCTCGGGTTTGGCCCCGTTGGGCGCATTTCATTTCGCCGTCTAGCTTACCTGCAAAAAGTTCCGATTCCTCGTCTGCTTTTATTTTTGTTGACGTGCTTCGGTAAAGCTAAATTGTATCCAAAAAATTCCAAATTCGATTTCAAAGAACAAAATGAGCAGAAATGTTTGAAAAAATTAAGACTCGATGCAATGAAGTGAATAAACGACTACAGGCCAGCTCTTATTTTCAAGGAGTCGGATTC
Source organism: Leiobunum rupestre (assembly GCF_980474605.1). Classification (NCBI taxonomy): domain Eukaryota; kingdom Metazoa; phylum Arthropoda; class Arachnida; order Opiliones; family Sclerosomatidae; genus Leiobunum; species Leiobunum rupestre. The sequence continues at coordinate 12,994,746 of NC_143390.1, forward strand.
GACCTAACCTAACCTACATAATCTCAGAATGTTATAGAATTTTAGAAACGTGTGAAAACTATGGGAGACGTCACACTGATACTACTCTATTTCCCATTTTCTGTATTTTTGCTTGAAATACTTTAACACAGTAATAATAATCTAAACTACTAACGCCCCCATTTCAAGTGAAAATGGACTGCAATTTCTTGAAAACAATATAATAACTTACGAAAGTTAGTTCCTCCATTTAGATCCCCAGATTTAATTTTCATAAACCATGGTACGGATACTAACAAGGAGAGTATCCGAGGTGTTTTTTTCTGATTTTGTTCGAAGTCGGGCGTAATGTAGGCCAATATGAAAATTGAAATTTACCAAAATGAAACGGTGCACTATCCATTGGTTTTGCCATGGCAACCGAAAATGTTTTTGACCACTTAAAACAGAAATGAGATTTTTTCCTTATTTTACCCAAAAATATTTACAACTTTAACCCAATAATGTTAAAATTTACCCAAAAATGTTCCAATTTACCTAAAAGTGGTCGAAATTACCTATTTCGTGATTTTAATTTTTTTTTTAAATTTTCGTAGGTAAAACCGAAAACATGCCATGCTTTTTAAAATGGAGATTTTTTGTTTAAAGTGGTCAAAACATTTTCAGCTTCCATAGCAAATCGAAAGGGAAGTGCAACGTCTCCTTTTGGGAAATTTCATATCTCAGATAGGTCTACATTATATCAAAGATAATTTAAACTCGTTGTTAAGAAACTGTTAAAACTATGTAGAATGTTAAAAATAAGAATTAAAAGTTTCAAAACTAAATGTCAAAAAGATAAAAATTAAAGGTTTTCTTAAAAAGTATTTTGTATTTTTAAACTTGTCTTTCTGTCGTTAATGATGTATTCGTACACGTGGTCGAGTTCGACAAGCCCTTGTAATGGCTGCCAGATGAGACCGGGGACCCCCGCATTGTTCGCGGATGCTCCTTTTCTAGAAGGCCCAAGACACGTGTTAAGTGTCATCTCTGGGGGGGAGCGGAAAGCGAACGAGCGGGGTTTAAAGGGTATCTTCTGGCATTCAATGAAAAAGAACCACTGGAAATCGGAGAAAACTAAAGCATTGTAAAAAATAAAAGTCCTAAAAAATAAAGCAATATTTCTCGGTTTTAAATAGACTTTGTTTCAATAGTTATTTCACCAATTCGATCAAACGATAGTTTAGTGGATTGTTTCAGTCCGATTTGCTAAAATCAAACGCTCTCCTAAAATTAAAATTGTTACGAGAAGAAATAAACCGAAATTCTTCACTCGTACCCTAGATTCGAATACTAAGAGCTTTCCCATTGACGGTTTTGTTACCAAGCGTTTACCCTTTTCTGGCACGTGACCTCAGAAAAATCGGGCTCCATCGGTTGCGGTTAGGAGCAAACCACGGAGCGAATTGTTTCTGAGTTCCAGCGGGAAGTGGGTAAACGCTATCGTCAACGCGCGAGAGAGTGATTTCGAATCTAGGGTACGAGTTTAAATTATCTTTGATTATATACGCCCAACTTTGAACAAAATCGGCAATTAACACATCGGGGACTCTCCTTGTAAGTGCCCAGTTTGTACCCTTATTAGAGACTCTTATATTGGGATTATGGGATAATTACTTAGGTGGGGAATGAACTAGTGGCGACATGGAAAGTAATCATCGCCGATTAAATTCTATTCCGTCGCTAGTTCAATTCGCCACGTAATTATTCTAATTGTACTGCTCTAGCTTGTACCAAAATATTTTTATTGTTAAAAATTTGTTATTAAAATAAGCTGATTACCACTCAACTGAATAAAATATATGATTTAATATAATATCATAATTAACATAATAATCATAAGTATCACTGAACGACGTCGGTTAATGATATTAATGATGATCGGTCGCGGGGTGATTGCGTAATCGGTGGATTAGAAACTGCAAATTCGTCGAAAAAATGACACCTACGTATTATGTACTAGCCAAAGCACTTCCTTCAAACACCTGGGTAATGTTTAAAATTTGTCCCGATTTAATTTGCAAAAATCTGTTCGTCTAGAGGATGAATGGTAATCGCCGAGACAGACTATCATTAACTAACGTAGCATTGGGAGAATAGGACGTGTCATACTTATAGTTATTATGTATTAATATAAAATTGCAATTATAATTATAAACTAAAATTATGTTACGTTTTTTTAAGGCTAATATACTTCTCAATAATAATATGGTAGATATACAATACGTTCTAAAGTATTACTCGTTATGTTAAAATGTAGCTTTTTTCGCTTGACTTTTTCATAATTTAGGTCGCCATTTACCAAAATGGCGATTTTTTATCTCTTCTTAAACGTGTGATAGACAAGAATTCGTAGAAGAGTGCTATTTAAACAGTTAAATTTTAACAAATTATTTAATTATAGTATGTGGAATTTTGGATTTCAAGAAATTTATCGATTGACCCTGTTTCAATGCATGTTTCCCACCTTCCGGTTTGCCTGTACTATAAAGGTACGATTGTCAGGAGCCACGACAGTCTGCCCGCGCGATTTTAAAAAGTCGTAGTTTTTAGGGTCTTGATATTGGTGTTTTTTATTTAAAATTATTTATCTACCGCAATTTATATTGTCTTAACATATTCTACTTACAAAACGTTGACATTTTTGTAAGAATATTTTTGAAAGCTGATTTATTCAGTAACCGCGGAAGTACTCCATGACTAGCTCCTCCTAGGCTCCTACGACTAAAGTATAAAGAGCCCTACATTACCATGCAAAATGCGGGTGCATTTGGCCCTACCTGCCCCCCAATTCCGCGGCTCCTGCTTTTATTTAATTGTGTACTGTAGCTGACATGGATATTGAAAGCTTAATATGTGTTTTTATATTAAAAATTCATTCTTCTGTCCCCTTCTGAAAGAGGACGTAAAACACAATGACATCTACATTATAGAATTTGTATTGTTACTTGTAACAATAAAATATGCTACCAAACAATTTTCTTATACTGTAATAAAACATCATATTTAATTACGACCAAAAATTAAAATAAAGGGAAAACTTCAGTCAAGATTATTTAATTTCAATAATCTTGCTTTAGCCACAAGCGGGCGTGACACGTAGGAGGTTTAACTCTGCATAGTGTAACTAAATACATTTCGGAGAAATGGGACTTCGGTGATATGAGCTTTCGGAGTAAAAGCAAGAATATGTCAATTCGGTGAAAAGGGAATTCGGTGATATGGGAATTCGGTGATATGGGAATTCGGAGAAAGGGGAATTCGGTGATATGGGAATTCGGAGAAATGGGAATTCGGAGAAATGGGAATTCGGAGAAATGGGAATTCGGAGAAACGAGAATTCGGAGATGTGAGGTCACTAAATACATTTCGGAGAAATGGGACTTCGGAGATATGAACTTTCGGAGTAAAAGCAATTCGGAATTATATCAATTCGGAGAAAAGAGAATTCGGTGATATGGGAATTCGGAGAAAGGAGAATTCGGCGTTGTGAGGTCGACCCACGCAGGCTCTTACTGAGTTCCCGGCGGAAGTCGGAAAAAATGGCCTCCATGGAGCTGGCAGGGCTACCGACATATAGTTAAAACGTAAAGTTTTAGTGAAAATTGCGCCGTTGTTTTTGACTCGCGGTTTTCAAGATACCAGATATTTTTGGGTTATATGGTTTTAAAACAATAATGGATCATGCCTGTAGCTCTAAAAATGTTTCTAAACGAAAGAAAACTAAAGGTGAGTAATATAATCTTGGGTTATCTCTTGAAATTCCTTATTTCCCACCCTGCTATGGAGCCCGATTTTTCCGAACTTCCGGCGCGAACTCAGTAAGAGCCTCAACAGAAAACGCGCTATCGCGGATCGCCGAGATTTCGAATCTAGGGTACGTAGTTATATATTATCTTTGGTACCGCTCAAATAGAATTACTCTCGGACGCGACGCGGCGACTATAGACATGCAAAACTCACCCGAAACCGCGGTAATAGCCATATATATAGGAAACGTATATAAAGGTCTAGATAAAATATTTCAAAGGGAGTGAATACGGTGTGCACGAATAGCTTGGGAGAGCGTTTGGGGGTCACGGAAGGTGGGCCTACCGACTGAAAAATAAGCCCGGTGTTCGCGGAATCACGGAATCACTGAATGAAAACTTAACGCGTAACGCGACTAACTTAATCGACATTAAATAATAACGACTTGTTAAGAATTGAAAATAAACTGAATTTAATTGAAAATATAAAGAGGGGTTTACAAAAATAGAATTAGTTAAAACTTGGTTTAAAAATCGCGGAAAGTCTCGAAAAGGGTTTCTCTCGGAATGAACAAAGGTGACGACTGACCCCAGCTTCGGAGCGGTCCTCGGGTCTCGTACCCTGGGAGTGGAAAATGTTGGTCTGCTGACGCACGGAGAAAAACTTTCCACGATTTCACCACGGAAAGAAACTGGGGACAATATTGGGGCTTTTCAACTATTCTTCGAGAAGCGAAGAATAAAAAAGGGGTCGTTAACAAAATTGTGGGAAAATACACTTAGAAAAAATAGAAATACCTTATAAACTTAAAAATGAATTCACAATGAAATAAACAAACTAAATACAAAAATTACGCAATCTTAGCGAAGATTTAACATACGGAGGTGACAGCTAGCAGAAACGCGTAATTTCGGCAGGCTATCCTTATAAGGTGCAATCTATCGGTAAGAAAGCTCGTGCTATCGTCGTGAGAGTCATTGTCTCCTGCTTAAAAATTATACTAAAAGTCACCAACAGATGGTGTCTAAAGACTACGGCCTGCGGAAAGGTCAAGCACTTAGTACTAAAATGCTAAGAGAGCTCGCGCTCTTGGTCACGTGTCTTCCTCGGTGTCTGCTAGGTGTCAATTCCGTATTTTATGTTAGGCTTAGACCCCCCGAAATTTATCTAGACCTTTATATACATTTCTTATATCTATGGTAATAACGGAGAATTTTAGACGGTAAAATTATTTAATTTCTTTGGAAGGCACGATCTCTAGATGCACCAAGAATGCATAGAAGTTACTAAGAACCAAACAATCTCTATCTTGTTCCGTCTGCTCACAAAGTATTTCTAAAGTTTACAAGGTCATTTTATGCTGTAGTTTTTGGAGCCATATAAAATGTGTAAATGTTTCTGAATCACTGTATAAAGAACATGTTAATGCTGAGTCTGAATGTTTTCTTTTGTTCGATGTGTAATAACTGCCCGTGCTGACCGTATAAAAGACGCTTCTCCGTCTATCTCTGCTTTACCGGTAGACGCCATTTGATCGTGATCAGGAATTGAACTCGGGTCGCATTGTTAACATGCTGATAGTTCACCGCCGAGCCATTGACTTCCTTAGGGAAAATATTAAAGTAAAGTAACCATTATGATAAGGCGGGTTTTGTTACTAAACGGATGAATACAATATCTGTGGATATTTTATATTGAACTTTGTTTTTTAATTTTTGTGAATTTCGTCGTGAATTGAACCGGGAGCGCGGTTTTAGGACTTTAATTCGTTGCCGCGGTGTTATTGATTCCTTTTACGTTGTGTTATAAATCTGTAATATATTATTCAATGACGTTGTTAAACTCTTTAATTGTCAGTAGGTTTAGTTTTTTCGGATACTCTTTTTTTACTATAATATGTATCTGGGTTTTAGGCAAAGGAAGGGTCGTATGTTATTTTTACTGATCGAGATAATGTTGTTTTTTGTCTATTCTTTGATCTTATATTTTTATCTTTGGTATTTTGAGATTATTTTGTTTCCACGAAAACGTCCAGTTTTGGAGGAGACTTTAAGGTGTGTAGGTCGTGTTGTTTAGCTTATCCGGTTTCATGATAATAACGACAAAACTGGTAAAAAAGACCGTATATTTAATAAAAATAAATCGCAGTACTTCGGCAAAATATGCCTTCAAGGCGGTACAAGATTTGAAAGAAGACTAAGATTTGAAAAATTAAAAGCACGCGCGGTGGAATGCCTAATGAACGCGAGCCGTAAAAAGAGAGCTAGAAATAACTACACAGAAAAACTAAAGGGGGAAAAATATTACAGAAATAGAAAATTTAACGGAACGAAAGCTTTTCGTTCAGTCCGGCTGGGAATTCGCTCTTACCTCTTACCATCTTCTTGTCACCCACGACACTCGACTAGGTCCATACCGTACTCCCAGTTTTTACGTCTTCGACGTATTTGCTCCTCCTACGACGATTTTCAACGCCAAGCTTTGGAAATGCGCGATAGTTTTATGAGAAGAGGCTACAACGAGAATGTGTTAACATCGGCTCTCAATCGTGCATCCAAGACAACTAGAAACGAAGCTCTCGCAAACAAAATTCGTCCTGAACCAACAAATCGTCCCGCGGTGGTTCTAACTTACCATCCACAAGTTCGACAGGTCGAAAACATCCTTCGTAAGAACTTTCACCTACTACAGATCGACCAAGACACGAGGGATGTTTTCACTGAACCGCCCAGGTTCTGTTACCGTCGCGACCAGAATCTTCGGTCGATTCTCGTTTCTAGTTCGTTACCCGAAGATGATCCATCCGGCACTCATTCCGGCACCACGAGATGCAATCGCCCTCGTTGCAACACATGCGCTTATGTTAGTTCCGACTTGGTGGTTACAGCCCCTAAATCGAACTATCATATTAAAGGATCCTTTTCCTGTATAACATCCAACCTCGTTTACTCTTTGTCTTGTAAAGTTTGCGACAAATTTTACGTCGGCGAGACTGGTCGACGCCTCGCTGATCGTTTCCGCGAACACTTACTTGATATCAGAAGCAACCGCGACAAAAATCATGTAACTAGACACTTCAACGACGTCCACACCATCTCTGCCGTTTCTATCCGCGTTCTCAAGGTTCTTAACGGTGACCGACCTTTTAGAGTTACTGAAGAAAACCGACTGATTTTCAAATTCGGAACGGAATTCCCAGCCGGACTGAACGAAAAGCTTTCGTTCCGTTAAATTTTCTATTTCTGTAATATTTTTCCCCCTTTAGTTTTTCTGTGTAGTTATTTCTAGCTCTCTTTTTACGGCTCGCGTTCATTAGGCATTCCACCGCGCGTGCTTTTAATTTTTCAAATCTTAGTCTTCTTTCAAATCTTGAACCGCCTTGAAGGCATATTTTGCCGAAGTACTGCGATTTATTTTTATTAAATATACGGTCTTTTTTACCAGTTTTGTCGTTTAATTCTTATATATTGACCGTTGGTGGCCTCCTACTTTTCATGATAATAACGTCGAAAATTCCTGTTTGTTAATGGTAAGGTGTCGCACTAACTATTCCGTCTACGGTCATTTATTGATATACGAGTTGTGGTTTAGTCAAGTGGCTTTCTGTGCTTTGTGATGGTAAGTTACTCGCTTCTTGTTAATACATTTTTTATTGTTGTGGATATTTGGACATCTACGATTCCTAATGCAGTCATTGATTTCCTGGGTATGCGAGTCATTATATGATATTGGAAATTGGACGGTATTGGTCTTTTTCATGCGGTATGTGTCACAACGGCAACAGGAAGTCTACGAGTCATCCACTACCAGATGTCAAATATATTGCTATTCTACGGTATCTTCATCAAGGGCGAGTGTTGAAATAAAATGAGCGTTAAAGATGCGGCAAGTATTTCGTAAGCGAGAAAAATACAAATACCCTCTGTAGATATTTCTTTGATTAAAATTGGCTTCGTATTATATTTAACTGATAAACTGGTACTGTAAATAGGGTTAAATTCAATTGTGCATTGTTTTATTACGTCTAACTTGCTGTTGTAATTACTTAATTTATATTATTCTGAATAAATTAAACTTTGTTGTTTCGTCTCAATTATTTTAATTAAAATTAAAATTTTATACCGGGCGGGATTGGACCGGGACTACGTTTTTAATAAATAACTCTGAATTGCGGAGATATATCTTTAAGGGTCATCTCGAGAAATTAATACCACTAGGGACAATTCTTCCGAGGAGAGGTATATTTTGGCTTGCCAACTTGTTTACGTATGCAATTTTAAAGGTCAAATCTTGTTTTAGCGCAGTCAGCCGAGATAAGAGGGTTGTGGTCCACTTTGTTAGTTAGTTAGTTTTTTGTTATTTATTTACGGGTTTTATTATCGACCTATATATAGTTGTGTTAATGAAAAGGCGATAATTTAACGTTTATTGCTTTGAGTGCTGTCGGTTAGTCTAGTGGCTCTCTGTGCTTTGTTGATGGTAAGGTTTTTGCTTCTTGTAAATACATTTGGTGTAGATATTTGGATATCTACGATTTCTAACGTAATCAATGATTTCCTGGGTGTGCGAGTCATTATATGATATTGGAAATTGGATGGTACTGGTCTTTTTCATGCGGTATGTGTCACCAGGGCCGGCGGATAATGTGGGTATGGTGGGTAGAAGTACCCACCCGGGAAATTCCGGGTGGGTATTTTACCCACCCAGAATTGATGTCATCAAAGTCGGTACTATGGGGATAGAGCCACTGTCACAGAATAGCTAGGTTTCCACAATTTTCCAGGGACTACGTATTTTTCATATCCCCTCCTTGATTAAGTTAATTCATTCAGTATAAAAACTGCAGAAGTAAATTTGTAAAATAGGTTATTACATATTAGTTTTTAATTCTAATGAGACAAGCGAGAAAAGTAAAATGCAGTCTTCCCAACAGGGCAAATCACAACTTAAGCATAGACCTTTAACAAGTCTCTTCATTTCCTTCGCGTCCATCCCCTTTTTATTTCTGAAAATACGGTAAAGACTGACTTCTATCGGGAAGTGATGCAGAAGTTAAATACAACACCATCTTTATCTCATGCTTCAAATATTGGTGCTGTTGAAAACTATGCACGCGGCACTGCCCCGATTGAAATAGATTAAAGTAAATCATCAAAATCAAAATTTAAAAATACATAAAATGACAAAAGCATAATTTTCATAAGTGTATTTAAACGTTAATGTTTGTCGTCATTAGTCTCTTTGTATCAAACATTTATATAAAATAGTTATTAGCTATCTCCCGTTGTGAAGTAGGAATTATAAGTGCATATGCATACACTATAAATTTTAGAAGGTAAACGATACTAAATGTATATTACATATATGATATTGAGTTGATTATTTGGTTAGTAGTGGGCTCTAATGTAAGTGTTCAAAAAATAAATAACTGATTCTCCCTAAACTGCTTATTTGACACCAAAGCCATAAAGTCTCCATTTATTTTTTAAATAATTGTAATTTAAATAATCGGTGCCTAATTTTAAGGAACGAAATCTTCTACCACAAATTGGGGTAGTAAAGGTACCCACAGTTGTCAGTACTACGTTTTATAACGTTGTCTCTACCTTTCTATATAATTGAGTTTAAATATTAGTACTCAGATCCTTCAAACATCGTTACACGTAGCCATATGAATTTTAATAGGTACATGAAATCACGCGTCAAAACATTTGGAAAAATTGTTGAATCAGTTCATTTCCGAAAATGCAAAACGCAGTACAGTTTTTGCATTGCGCAATTAATACTATGTAATAATAAATTTGAATAATACTAAATTTTTGTAGTTTTTACCTCTATCAATTTCTCTTAATTAGTATTATATAGGCCTATCTATTTATGTAAGATAACCCAATAAATCCACCCCCCCCTTCTTCTGACTACCCACCCGAGATTAACACGATCCGCTGGCAATGTGTGTCACAACGTCAACTCAGGCCCGTACACAGCCGCCAAAACTCGGGGGCGCTCAAATTCTTTTTGGGGGTGCCAATGCCTTGAGTCATTTTTATCTCCCCACCTATGAAATTAGTAAATTGGGGATGCTCAAGTACTCATTTGGGGGCGCTGAGCATCCCCTGGCACCCCCCCCCCTTCCATGTACGGGCCTGCGTCAACTGGAAGTCTACGAGTGTTGAAATAAAATAAAATGAGCGTTAAAGATGCGGCAAGTATTTCGTAAGCGAGAAAAATACAAATACCATCTGTAGATATTTCTTTCATTAAAATTTGTTTCGTATTATATTTAACTGATAAACTTGTACTGTAAAAAGGGTTAAATTAAATTGTGCATTGTTTTAGTACGTCTAACTCACTGTTGTAACTACTTAATTTATAGTATTTTGAATAAATTAAAATCGGTTGTTTCGTCTCATTTATTTTAATTATAATTAAAATTTTATACCGGGTGGGATGGAACCGGGATTACGTTTTTAGTTCCACATCGAGATATATATATCGAAGTGGGACTATTGTTATGGACGGATTGTCGTTAAGTGTTGTGCGTTTGTTTGTTTGTTTGTTTGGTGTGGAAAGCAACGACACGGCAGATGGCGCTGCGAAAATAATTTGAAGTTTTGGCGAAACCGGGATTCGAACTCACAGTCAAAAACTTCGATCAATGACGCCTTTACGCTCTCGGCCACTGGAAGCTTCCCAAATTTTGTTCAAAACTTCAACTGTATTCTCGTTAGTTTTAGTGGCGCGGGGGAGTTGGCTAGTTAAGTTGTCGAAATTCTCGTCCGTTTTTACGCCTTATTTTACGTATATTTTCCGAAATTTAAGGTCAAGTGAACCTCAAACTTCGCGTCGGGTGGTGGGTGGTGGGCGATGGGTGGTGGGCACACTCGCTTAAGATGCCTCGCTCGAAAGTGAGTACTCGAATAAACGAGCTCGAAAATTTTAAATGCCCTCTTCCCCATATGTACTTATAAATGCTCTAAAAGCCCCACAATGAGATACTTATTTTCTTATTTAAATAAATCAACAAGAGACATTAAAAAACTTCATCACTCGTTACACCAAACAAAAGGTTCAAGACAAACTACGAGTTCAATCCACACTGACGAACTTCCTTTTGGGTAATAAAAGCAATAGAACCATAGAGAAACAATTATACATTGAAGTCACTATCGGGAGAAGGTATTATATTATTAAGAACACGCGTACGCTTAAAAAGTTAAAGCATTGAAGACTCTATTTCCCTTCACACACTTACGTACCGCCATTATTAATTATTGGACTCCCATACTCATCCAAAAACTAGGGGCATTCGGGCATATGTAGTTTTATATCTATGAAGGTAAATTTTTATTACGATAATCTTTGCCGTATACCATTCGCAAAACTTAGGTATATTAACTTACAAGTTCACGTAAAGACTACCCGTTTATAGCTCTACCACAAATAGATCGAAATTTAAAATATAGCTTTTTGTCAAATTACCTTGCAAGTTAAGTCAATAAATGACCTCAACAGCTTATGAATTGGTTTGCCCACCCATGTATCCTGAGGGTGGGCGGTGGCCTCTCTTTAACATAGGATGGTAAATAGTATATACAACGATAAGAAATCACAAAGCCTCAAAAGCTTTGTATTAGTTTGCCTACTTGTGTCTACTAAGGGTGTATGGCTTTGCCCATTCGAATACACTGATGTGGAACTAATATCTTTAAGGATCATCTCGAGAAATTAATACCACTAGGGACAATTCTTCCGAGGAGAGGTATATTTTGGCAAGCTTGCCAACTTGTTATTATTGTACGATTAGCGAATTTCGAGATATTCGATACCAAATTTTGGTAAAAATAGTAAAAAATTACGTTGACTCATAAACCTAAATAATAGTCCGATTTTAACGGGAAAAATAGAATTTTAAAGGCATTTTTAGGTACTTTTTGTTAAAAAAAATAAAATTATATTATGATCCGTTCTAATATAAAAATGCAGTTAAAACATTTGACCTTGACCTTAACCAGCTACTCAATTCTTAAAAAATATTTAAAGTGTTGGTTGCACGAAATTTTAGCTATGGCTAATTAATGATTCATTAGAAAGAGCAAACATTTTATAGCAAGTACAGAAAATTTCTTCAAAATCGGTTAAGTGGTATTTGAATTATTATAAAAAGTCGAAATGGTGAAAATCAAGTTTTTCGGCGAATTTCCAGACTTCTAAAATTCTTCTCCGCACCCATGACGTCAGAAAATGCGAAGCGTATCATTGGCTAATTGTCTGTAATACATTTCTTTACATCTGGGATTAAAAGCAGGTTGATTTAACACCCAGGAAAAAGTCCTACGCAGTAGTAATTGAAATAGGCATACACAAGCCTACCAAAGAATATAAAGCCCCAGGAATGGAAGGTGTAGCTCCATCTAGTGGAACTTTTGCGCCTCTCGTTTTTAAAGAGAGACCGGGTTGCGTTAACCGTTTCCGGTTACTCTGATTTGCTTTGCCGGAAGTTTATAGCGCAGTCAAAACAGGTGGCCAATAATATCAATCCTTCCATTCCTGGGGCTTTATATTCTTTGAGCCTACGTAGTAGAAAAACGATATGAAACCGAAGGCTCCTTGTAAATTCTTCTTAAAACCTCTGGTTTGAAAACTTCTACAAGTAAACAAAATCCCTCCACTTCAGTTCCTTCTATTTTAGGAATAAAACTTCAGCTTTGATTTGTCCCAAATTGCTCGTGCTACGGAGGAGAGAAATTCGCCGAAAATTTCAGGATTTTGGGGAGCGAAAAAGGTCAGTTTCGGACTCAAAGTTAATACACTTAGGCTTGGAAATTTGTTTCGACAATGACATTTTTGGAAAGAGAATGTCCTGGGCTTCAAAATAAGCCCGCATTCATTCGTTTTTATTACTATCGATTTTTCGTGCAACCAACACTTTAATATTTTTTTTCGAATTCCCCATATGGGATTTAGTAAAAAATGCTAAAATCTCAAGGTATTATTTTTAGTTTTCGAGAAAAATAAACTTTTCTCCAACCCCAATTCACAAAAAAAAGTTATTTTATTTTTTTAAATAACCTTTTATTTTAGAAGTTGACAGTTTTATTTAAATATTTGCATAGTTTGCAAAAGCCGTTTGAATTTTAAATTTATCTTCTTGACTAAAAGTATATGTAGACCTTAGACTAGTTATAGCAACTACAAGGGGGGGGCTCAATTTTGCACAGAATATTGTCAGGGGGAACCCAGCATTGATCTTTCTTCACAGGCCAGGAAATTAGGAATAGTGATCAGAATAACCAGATGGACACATGCAAGATACCTTAAAGTCTCCAGATTCCAATAAAATTTCTTCAACTACTGCTATATAGTAAAAATTATCGTAAACAATCGATACAAAATCCCCGTTTGAGATATCACTGAAGACATAAATATTGTGTTTCGACATTCTCATTATTTCGAGATACTCTGAATGTTTTCATATCGTTCATAAATGAAAGAGCTGCAGCTTTTACTTGATTATTGTTGACGGGGATGAGTCCCTTTTATCGTTACTGCGTCTAAACATCGTGTCTCTAAAAAGGCAGTTTGTTCTTTGATCTCATTATTTGAAATATAAACAAAGTCTATGTTTTCAAAGGCATCTTTACAAAAATCAAACATTTCAATCGAAGTTAGAATTGCCCATAAATAGGTCGTTGTAGATTAGTTTTCGCGGCTTTACTTTTAACTGTACCACCAATTCCATCACAGGGTCCTTTACCATGTGAAGTGGCAAAGAAATGCCACTCACATTCCAAATTAAAGTCGTCTTTGTGGTGACACAAGTTAAGAAAATTATATTTATTCTTATACTGTGCTGCGCAGCCATCGGTAAAATCAGGAATCCATAACGCTACTGGGAATGAGTATCTCCCCATATCCCCTGTGGTATTTTGTGGCGGAACATTGTGGAAGGGGATAAAAACGCTTATACCGCCTTAAATGACGTCAAATTCAGTGACAAACAAAGGCTTATAAGCTCCGCCTACTATGTTCCGCCACAACGGCGGGGAATCGAAGCCGTTATTCATTCCAAGTAGCGTTATGGATTCCTGGTTGTCGTGAACAGCGAAATAAAAGACGCGAACTTTTCCGACATAAAAACCGGTAAACCTTTTTCCTCTTATTTCAAAACAGAACTGGCCGTTAATTTATTTTTACACGCGAAAAATAACACCTTTTTTAACAGCAACCAAAAACTCACTTTCACGCGCGCGTGCGCTTTATAAACATTTGAAAACGAATATAGGTAGATGTACTATACAAAATTACGATGTGTACAACCGAACATTCCGCCCGCCTTGAAATAACGAATTTCAAATGAGATAGTAAAAGTCCGAAAAGTTACATTTGCATACATAAATAACCCTTAGTAAACAGTTTGAATACAATTAAAATCAGTCTAGTGGTAACTGGCATAATTTAACTACGGGTCTTTTCAGTGATTTGTCAGAGGTTCTGACAGTTACGACGCGAACTTGATTGTCTTGTCCTGGATGAAGTTCAGTGATTCTTGCCATTCTCCACTTGGTTGGAGGTAAATCTTCATCTTTGAGCAAGACCAAGTCGCCGACTCGTAGATTCGGTTTTGGTGTAGTCCACTTTGGACGTTGTAGAAGGCGAGAGAGGAATTCATTTCGCCAACGGTTCCAAAAGTGCTGCAGTACTTGTTGGCCCAATTGCCAACGTGACAGGCGGTTGACGTTTTCAGAAGTGAGATCGGGTTTGGGTATTGCGGTGAGTGCATCTCCGATTAGGAAATGTCCAGGTGTCAACGCATTGAAGTCGTTTGGATCCGAGCTTAACGCCGTTAAAGGACGTGAATTTAAGCAAGCTTCGATTTGGCAAAGAAGCGTTTGCATTTCTTCAAAGTTTAGAACCATGGTGCCAAGAACTCGTTTCAGATGATACTTGACGGACTTCACCCCGGCTTCCCAGAGGCCTCCAAAATGTGGCGCTGCAGGCGGGTTGAAGTGCCAATTAATTCCTTCGTCTGCGAGCCATCGTGATACTTGATCGTTGTTGTTTGTAGAGACTATGAATTTGATGAATGTTTTCATCTCTCGATCGGCTCCTGTAAAGTTGGTTCCACAGTCGCTGTAAATGTCGGCGCATTTTCCTCGTCGAGCAACAAAGCGTTTCAATGCTGCCAGAAATGCTTCGGTGGTCATGTCACTGACAAGTTCAAGATGAATTGATCTTGTGGTAAAGCAAGCGAAGACGGCAATGTATCCCTTAAATCTGAAGTGACTTCGTCCCTTCATTAGTTTAAGGGTAAATGGTCCTGCGTAGTCGACTCCACACTTCAAAAATGGCCGAGCAGGATTTACTCTCGCTGGTGGTAAATCGCCCATAAGTTGCTTTACAGTGACTGCCTGCTGTCGTACACATGAAACACATCTTCTGATATGGAAACGTATGGCATCACGAAGACCGACGATCCAATAACGTTTCTGTAAGACAGAAGTTAGTAGTTGAGCACCTCCGTGAAAATGTTTTTCGTGCTCGTGTTGTATTAGAAGTTCTGTTAATTTGCTCTGTCTCGGTAACAGTGCCGGATGCCTTTGTTCGTATGGTAAGTTGGAGTGGCAAAGTCTGCCACCAACTCTTAGAATCCCATCTTGATCGATGTACGGACGCATCGAAAGGATTTTACTTTTCCGTGGTAATTCCTTGTTTTGTTTAAGGCAAGCTATCTCTTCGTTAAAACTGTTGCTTTGGACGACCCGAATCCAATGGGATAGCGCCTTTTCGTTCTCTTCCTTCGATAAAGGTCCAGTAATCCTCAATTCTGTCGCATTTCGCGAATTGAAGACAAAACGTAGAATGTAGGCGGTGATATGAATGAGTTTTTTAAGCGCTGAAAATTTGGAAAGGAGCGTGAAATCCATTTGATGATGTGTTACTAACGAAATAATTCGTCTTTCCTCGGATAAACATTCATTTGGCTCTGAGAGTTCATGTAGTTCTTGCGTTGTTGCGGCGAAAATAAGGCATGCCACCAGAGACCATGATTTCCCAGTTCGCTAGCGGATATTCCTCGAGAAGCGCAATCTGCAGGGTTGCTATCTCCTGAAATGTGATGCCATTGCGCTCTCGGTAGTTTCTCGTGGATTTCTGACACTCGATTGGCTACGAACGTTTTCCAACGTTGCGGTGGAGCTTTCAACCAAGCTAGGACGATTGTTGAGTCCGACCAGCAATGAACATCAGCTATATCCAATCTCAATGACTCCCTGATCAGTTGAATCAGAGAAGCCAAAAGTAATGCACCAGATAATTCCAGTCTCGGAAGTGTGATTTGTTTGAGCGGAGCGACTCTTGTTTTCGCAGCGATCAGTTGTATTTTGATTTGTCCGTTGTTATTCACCGTCTTCAGGTATACGGCAGCTGCGTACGCTTTCTCCGATGCGTCACAAAATCCATGCAGGCTAATGTCTGTAGCATTAGCTTGCGAAATGTGCCGTTGAACCGTAATGTTTTCAATTTCTATTAAATCGGTTCGAAACGACCTCCATTTAGCTTCAAGTGGTTGGGGAAGTTGCTCATCCCAATTCAATTTTAGCTGCCACATTTCCTGTAACATCAGTTTCGCTCGAACGGTTACTGGTGCCAACAGTCCCAGAGGATCGAATATCCTTGCTGTATCCGAAAGAATCGTACGTTTAGTGATTGAACTTCTTGACGCTGGAGAAGTAACCATAAACGAGAAATTATCAGCCGAAGGAGTCCAATATAGGCCGAGAGTCTTGACTGATTCGTCGTTCTCGATGCATAGTGGCTTTTGTAAATCCTTCATGTTGGCTGGTAGTGTATCCAATAATGCAGCTTCATTCGACGCCCATTTCCTTATTTCAAATCCTGCTTGAGATGTAGCTTGAATGATTTCTGACTGAAGTCTTAAAACGTTCTCAATCGTTTCGTCGCCTGTCATTAGATCGTCCATGTAGAAGTCATTTTGTAAAGCCGAAGATGCCAACGGAAGTGTCTCTTTCACGTCATGGCCGAGTTGCTTCAAGACTTTAGTTGCTAGGTATGGCGCTGATGCGGTTCCATATGTAACCGTTAGCAAACGGTATTCGAGCAAGGGTTGGTGTGAGTTGTTTCGCCAAACAATTCTTTGAAGATCGGAGTCGTCTGGATGTACTCTAATTTGACGAAACATTTTGGCAAGGTCTGCTTTCATTACAATGCGATGTTGACGAAAGCGAATAAGGAGGTTGACCAAATCATCTTGAAGTTTTGGCCCCACTAGCAGATGATCGTTTAGGGAAACTCCAGTTGTAGATTTGGCAGAGGCGTCGAACACCACACGAACTCTCGTGGTGGTACTGTCTTCTTTGAGGGTCGTTCCTTGCCGTGGTAAGGGGGCTAGCGCGGGTTGGGGCTAAGCTGACGGGGACTGGTGGGTCTTCGAACGCCAGAAACCGGATGTGTTTCCCCAACCCCAGACTAAACGCGACCCAGTTTTCCCAAATGGTCACGCCTTGCATGGTGGGGAGCTTAAGGTGGTTGTTGACACAAAGGGCCGTTGGCGCAGTTGATTTATCCTGTGACCAGCTCGTCCCGGCGGAGAGACCCCGACCGAAGTGACTGATCCCCCTAACGGTTACACCTTGATGGTGGGGGGCTTAAGGGAATTGTTTGACGTGCGGGCTATGCTGGGTTAAGGTCTCCTATACCAGATTGGTCGTGCTTAGATTCCTAACCGATAGTAACCACCCTCTGTCGAGGTTTCAGGTCCTGACTATGGCCTGTTTAAAACTAGTCCCATCTGTTTGCCGTGGACGGCGACCTGTAAGCCATGCGATGGGAGTCCTGGAGGTTGAGTTTGTTGACATACTGCGGTTAGTTTTCAGACAACACGCCTCTTCGGTCCTTGAGTGTAGTTAGACAGGAGGTCTACGCTAGTCCGACGTAGATCAATCGGCTCCTATACGGGGATTGTAGTCCCCGGTAGGGAGGACTAACTGGGCATCGTGATACTGCTAGTTATCCGTGCCTGGGTATATCTCTCTCATATCACTTATCTTGCTTGCAAGATACCCATGTTGGGCTCCGTGGTGGGCGGTGAGTGGGGTAGATGAAATGTTTTGTTTTTCTTTATGGCTACCGAAAACAACTACCTTGAAACTGGATTCCTCGAGTTTCAAGAAATTTCCGATTCGGAAGACACTGTCTTCCAGAGGTCCAAGCGACCTCGAAATGACTTTCCAGAGGTAGAAGAGGCGGTTAAAGAGAGTGTCGAAGCTACACTCGCTAGGGAATTCCTCGCCCTAGATAGAGTCCTTTGCAACAAGGACAATAAAGTGCAAATGGCAGTTGCACAGAAGATCAGGACGGTCTTCAAAGCGGTGGAGACCATGGTATACACCAGTCACCTGGAACTTGCTAGGGTGCAGGGTGCTTTTGAACAACTTAATGAGACTGTGAAAGATCTCAGAAAGCAGAAAATGAGCTTCGCTACTGTTGCAGCCAGTAATGTAAGTTCAAAGGTTCCTGAAATTACCAAGGGCAGGAAAAAGTCCACCGTTAAGAAAGGGGGACCGAAGGTTCCGCCAAGGGGAAAAAATGTGGTACTGCTCTATCCCACAGAGCAAGGTGAGACTTCTAATGCTCTCAAGAAGAGATTAGAGAAGGAGGTTGATCCCTCCAAACTGCAAATAAGTGTTCAGAGTGTCCGGTCCTGTAGGAATGAGGGTCTGGTGGTACAGGTCAAAACCGCTGAGGATATGGAGAAGCTGAAGAGGGGAATCAGCGATTGTGCTGCCTTGGCAGACAAAGTTAGTGTTAGAGCTCCAAAGCTCAACAACCCTAGGGTTATCCTTTACGGTGTTGATGAGGACATCGTAAAGGAAGAAATTGTTGCTAAGCTTATAAGCAACAATAAGCTCTCCTGCAAGGAGACGGATATTGTCCCTAAGTTCTCGCTGAGGAACAGGAAGGGTGGTGTTAACTGGGTGCTGGAGGGGCCTCCAGCCCTGCTTAATTCGTGGAAGGCGAAAAAGAAGCTCAATTTGGGCTACTCTGTGGCTGGAGTCAAAAGTTATGTGTATCTTCCAAGATGCTTTAAGTGCATGAAGATTGGACACATAGAAGGTGGGTGCATTGAGAATAGAAGGTATTGTTCCCTATGCTCAGAGGATCACAGCTACAAGGATTGTAAGAGTGATCTTAAAACTTGCAGAAACTGTGCCCTGAGTAATAGGGACAAGAATACCAAACACAACACTGCGCATTCAGCCCTGGATGGCCAGTGTCCTGTGTATAAGAAGGAGTTGGAGTTTCTAAAGAGTAGAACCAACTATGGAGGTGAGTAGGAAGCTAAGCTGTCTGCAGGTCAACTTAGGCAAGGGCAAAACTGCAACCTCTGCGCTTAGGCAGTCTTGCCAGGAAGGCTCTATAGACATTGCCTTACTACAGGAACCATATGCAATTAACGGTCGGGTAATAGGTTTACCCATGGGAACAAGGATCGTATGTTCCCAGGACAATCCAAAGGCAGCTGTAGCTGTCTTCAACCCTCAGGCACAAGTGATCGTGCTCTACGAAGACTCTCACATGGTTGTGGTGGACGTGCTTTTGGGGAATCTAAGCTTATGCCTGTTCTCCATTTACATACCACCAAATGATGACATTGAATTCCATATCGATAAGATTGCGAATCAATTGGAAGTACAGAGTGGAAAAAAGGTTATCTTGTGTGGTGACTTTAACGCCCATCACGCGCTTTGGGGATCAAAGCATCACGATGAGAGGGGTAGGTTGTTAATCGACTTGTTCAACTCGTTTGATTTGAATGTCGAGAACGATCCGGGTAGCGGCCCGACGTTCTGGACCGTTAATGGTAAGAGTTGGGTGGATCTTACGGTATCCAGTATGGCAATTGCGAGTAGAGTAATTGAATGGCGTGTCAGCAACGAGGAAACATGCAGTGATCACAAATACATTTTCTTTGAAATTGGTGATCTTGTCCTGGAGAATGACTCGAATGCAATTCGTGTCAAGGATATCGATCTTGAAAGGTTACAAGATATTATCGTGCCTGACTTGGAGAGGTTGATGGAGTCTCCACTCAACAATGAGGTTGAGGTCGAGGCATGCGCGGTGGAGATTAATAATCTCATTATTGAGCGTTCGAAAGAATGTTCAAGGTTGCGTAAGAATAAGGGGTACAAGTCCACTCCCTGGTGGACGAGCGAACTCAGTGAGAAGAGGAAGGAGTTACGAACGCTCAGGAGGAGGTTCCAAAGAACCAGGGACCATGCAGCCCGGGAGGCGCTAAAGGTCGAGTACCGTCGTGAGTCAAAAAGCTATAAAGCACTTATAGCGGACTCAAAGCTTAAGTCCTGGCAGGATTTCTGCACTAGGGTTTCAAGGGAGGATCCTTTCTCCCTACCCTATAAGTTGGCCACAAAGAAGGTCAAATGTAAGAATGCATTAAATTGCATCAAGAAACCGAATGGTTCTTTGACCTCAGGTATTGAGGAGACGTGGTCTACTCTGATGGATACTCTTTTTAAAGAGGACTCCTTAAATGATGATGAGGAGGTTCATACGACAATAAGGGAGTCATTGCACGAAGACTTCATGAGTCAGAATGATGAGCCATTTACGAGTGATGAGGTCTTGGAGACTATCAACTCTTTTAAGAAGGGCAAGGCTCCTGGTGAGGATGGTATCACCATCGAGCTCTTCAAGATATTTTTCTTAGCTTGCCCAGCGTTGTTTGTCAGGCTTTTCAACACTTGCCTCAGTATGGGATACTTCCCAAAACTTTGGAAGGTTGCTAAGTTAGTTTTTCTTTATAAAGAAGGCAGAGACAGGCAGGACGCTAAGGCCTACAGGCCAATCTCGCTTCTTCCGGTGGTAGGGAAGGTGCTTGATAAGCTGTTGTCAAGAAGGTTGTATTACTTTCTCCACAGCAACAAATTGCTTAGCGATAAGCAATTTGGGTTTAGACATAGTCGATCCACGACTCACTGTCTAACCAATATGGTGAACCAAATCAGGGATAACAAAGAAAATAATTGTCACACCAGTCTGATATCTCTAGATATCGAGGGTGCTTTTGACAATGTGTGGATTCCAGGAATCCTACACGGTTTAAGGAACTTTAAGTGTCCGAAGAACATATATGAGACATATGTTAACTATCTAAAGGATAGAGTTGCAGTGGTGAGGGCAGGTAGTACCTGTGTACGGAGAGTACTGACCCGCGGCTGCCCTCAGGGTTCATGCAGTGGACCTCTGCTATTCAATGTGGTTATGGATAGCGCACTGAGGATTGAGTATCCAGAGGATTCTCTAATCCAAGCCTTCGCGGATGACTTGCAGTCATTATTTTGGGGCACGTCCAGGCGTGCTCTCGAAACCACGGGTAAGGTGATCGTGGATAAATTGACTAAGTGGAGCCAAGTCTATAAGCTGAGTTTTTCCATTAAAAAGTCGGCGGCTATCACCTTCGCCGCAAAATCCATAATGAAAAGGCTCCCAATCTATAAGATGGGAGCCGTCAACATTGCAAATGTTGACAAGTTGAAAGTTGTCGGTGTCACCATCGACAGCAAGCTTTCCTTTCTTCCTCATCTCGAGGAAGTAAGTGTCCGGGTGACGAAGCTGGTGCAAAGCATTGCTTGTTTTGCAAAGGTTGAGTGGGGCCTCGACCATAAAGCGTTAAGGACTATCTACAATGGGTGTATTGTGAGAGTAGTGGCTTACGCTTGCGGTGCTTGGTGGAAGAGCACGCAAAATAGTGTGATGGTGAGGAAGTTGAGCTCAATTCAGAGAATTGCGGCCCTTCGTATTACTTGTGCTTACCGGACTGTCTCGAGCGATGCGCTGCGGATCCTTGCTGGTATTCAACCGTTAGACCTGGTGGTGAGTCAGGAAGCTGCTGTGTTCAGGTCCTTTTCTTTTAGGGAAGACAGTAAGCATTGTGGGGTGGAGTTACGTGGTGGTAACTACCTCTACCCAGGCGACCCATGGGAGGACCACCCAGCGGTCAGTAGCAGTATAAACATCACAGAGCAACTACCCAATGGCAATGGGATAGAGGTGTTTACTGACGGTTCGTTATCCGGTCGGGGTGCCGGAGTGGCATTTGCTGTGTACAGAGATGGTGTGGAAGTGTACAATGAGGTCACTCGCATTAATGGTAAGGTGGATGCGTTTTCTCTTGAGCTGTTAGCAATACACGAGGGTATTTGCTGGTTAAGGACGCATGGTCAACGTCCTGGTGATGGTGCAACGGTTTTTACAGATTGTCTTTTTGCTATTAACGCATTAAGCAATCATAAAAACAATCATGGTTTATGCCATGATATCCGTAAGGTGTTAAAACGGATGGAGACTCAAGTCAACTTTACTTGGACAAAGTCGCACACTGGGTGTGTAGGGAATGAAAGGGCTGACTTTCTTGCAAAATCAGCAACCGATCTTCCCGAGGAGAAGGAGATGAAGCCAACTAAGTTGGTGATTAAAAGGTGGCTCAATGAGGTGACGACTCAAAGGTGGCAGGAGTCATGGGATGAGAGTGAGAAGGGAAAGGTAACTAAGAGGTACTTTCCTAAGGTCAATGGTAGCTTCAACACGAATTACTATTTGACGCAAATCCTAAGTGGACATGGTAAGTTCCCACTCTACCTGTTCAACTTGGGTCATATTGCATCGCCCAAATGCATATGCGGTGCTCTGGAAGCAGACTCAGAGCACTATGTTCGTAATTGTCCTAGAACGAACCATTTGTTAAGGAGACCAATCCGCGAGAATGGTCTCCACAATCTGGATAACGAAACGATCAACGATCTTGAACGCGTAATGCGTTATATCGTTGTGAATTTTGACGAACTCACGAGTGAGTCGTGAGTAGGAGATGCAGGTATACGAGTGTATACCGTTGTGTGTATGTATTTTAGGAAGCATTTCCTATCTTTGTATACAGGTCGACGGCTCGGCCGGGACAGATGATGAGTAACCCCTGTAATGCTTTGGCGGTGCACGGGGTATATAAATACAACAATCTGATGTCTTCTTTGAATACCGCATGATGAGGCACGTAGTAAGATGGATTGGTTTCGATTTTTATTTCATTCGAGGGAATGAGTTCCATATGTCCAAGGGCAATGTATTCCCCCATGAACTTGCGGTACTCCTCATAGAGATTCGGGTTAACACGTAGACGTCGTTCTAAGTGAGAGAATCGACGGATTGCCATTTGTTTAGAATCTCCAAGTTTTGGTGCATCGTTTATCTTTGGTAATCGTACAGTGAATCTTCCTGTAGAGTCACGTGTATGTGATTCTTCAAAGTTCTTTTCACATTGAATTTCTGTTGGAGATAGTATTCTTCGAGGCTGGATGTCTTCTAGCTCCCAAAGATGTTTCAAATCTGCTTCCAATGTACAATGGTGGACCTTTATTTTCGAACTTCTTCCGGACATCAGCAATGGACCGGAAACTGCCCATCCGAAAAGAGTATTAAAGGCACCTGGAAGACCTTCTTTCCCCTTGCAAATGCCATCTTGTAAGAGCTCTAGATACACGTCAGCACCTAGTAAAATATCCACTTGTCCAGGGCTATGAAAAGTTGGATCAGCAAGTGTTAAGCCTTTCAAGTGTAGACAATTTCCAGGATCGAACGGACTGTTAGGTAAATAATCCGTGACCTTTTTCAGGACGATTGCCTCGACGATGACCTCCGACGTGTTAATGATATTTGACTGAATATTCACCATGACACTGCCTTGAGAGGTGTTCATTCCGGTTGCTCCAATTCCGTCAACTGAGACGTTGAAACGTGTTCGCTTCAATCTTAGTTTCCTCGTGAATTGTTCCGTGATGAAACTGGCTTGAGAACCCGAGTCCAGAAGCGCTCGGGCTGGATAAAGTTGCTCGTCAAGTCCCTTGACTTGGACCATTGCGGTTGCCAAGATAACTTGGGTTGATCCAATTATTTCACGAGATGGGCATGAAACTACACCGGAGGTTGCCTTCGTCTTCGTTAATTCCTTCTCTTGATGTAGAAGTGTGTTATGTCGTGCGTTGCATTTCCTACAATGACCAGATTTGCAGTCATTGCTTTGATGACCGGTTCGTAAGCAATTGAAACACATGGCACTCCTCTTGACCATGTTCCAACGCTCGTCCGAAGATGCATTCAGAAAATTGGTACATTTGTATACAGAGTGTGTTTCGTTGCAAAAGTGACACGTCTCGCTCAGAGCACCATGATGAGCCTTTGTACTCGGTCTCTGATGTAATGGAGGCTTCGACTTGATTGCAGTAGTTGTAGGCGGAGCTGCTGCTAAGGCTCTGGCCCGTTGTTCAAGAAATGTAACGAGATCCTCGAAAGTTGGTCTTTCGGTCCCCCTCAGGGAAAGTTCCCATTGTCGGCGAGATTCTGAATCCAGTTTTTCCTTTACAAGATGAAGTAGTATGGAGTCCCAATGTTGTACTGGTTCTTTGAGAACCTTGAGCGCCCTTATGCATTCAGCGGTGGTATCGATGAGCGTTCGTAAAGCGGATGAAGATTCTTGGATGACGTTAGTTTGACTGAAGAGACGTTTTACGTGTGCATCGATGATTTCCCGGGTATTGTTGAACCGATTGTTTAAGATATCCCAAGCTTCCAGATAATTAGCGTCAGTTACCGGAATAGATTGAACTAGGAGCGCTGCTTCGTTTCGTAATGATGACTTCAAATACTGAAACTTCTGAGCTCCGGTGAGCGATTCGTTGTTGTGTACGGTGGCCGTGAAGAGATCATGAAATGGAAGCCAATCGACGTAACCACCGCTGAATGATGGAAGTTCCAGCTTAGGTAAACGTACATTACTAGCTGGTCTGACTTGTCTCACTGGAATGTTTGCTGCTCTTTCATTCGATTCAGTGACGAGTAGGATTGTCAGATCTTCGAGTCGAGCGATTAGGGGGTTGTATTCATCTTCGTGATCCGCGAAATCGTCGTCGTCGGGATCGATATTTGCAACTACGGCATCGTGAACCTCATCCAAGTCTTTCGATAGTTTTTCCACCTTGTCTACATACAGCTTCAAGGCGACGTCAGATAGATTCGTTGCTGTTTGACCCACCGCATTTTCAATCCTTTTGATCTGTCCCTTGATAGCTGCTCTTCTTCTCACCAGAACATCCATGATGACTTATGTTGATTCGTTTACGATCGGGATATGATCGATGGTTTAAACGGTTTCCAACGGAGAATCCACGCTAATTTTCACTGTCTCTCACGGAAAGATAGCCGATTCGATGATTAGTTGAGGAACATAATCAAGTTGACGAATGTATCCGGCTCGACGGACCAAAAAATGTCGTGCGCAGCGAAATAAAAGACGAGAACTTCTCCGACATAAAATCCATTAAACCTTTTTCCTCTTATTTCAAAACAGAACTGGCCGTTAATTTATTTTTACACGCGAAAAATAACACCTTTTTTAACAGCAACCAAAAACTCACTTTCACGCGCGCGTGCGCTATATAAACATTTGAAAACGAATATAGGTAGATGTACTATACAAAATTACGATGTGTACAACCGAACACTGGTAAAATATATAACTTTATTCAAGGCAAGAATTTTCTGTTTTAGTTTTTCGAACAGAACAATCAGAACAATAGGGAGAAGTACGCAACTATTCGACTTTGGCAAGGCATTACTTTTCTCGAATTTTGGTGCCAAAACGGTTTAACGGGAAATCGCGGATGAATACATTGTTTAAAAAAGCTATTTTTCTTACAAAGAGAAAATTAAACATATGGTCCTGAAATCACTCTACTAAAATAGTATTGGGAGCCTTTAGTCTCGACGTTTATCGCCATGTATAAACAAAACATTAAAGGGACTATTTTTTCGGTTTAGATTTCTATGCGTGAAAGGACCTTTGCGTTCAAATATGACGACTTGTATAGCTCAAACCTACAGAAGCGTACTTCCCCCTATTTTCTTCTGGTATTATATTATAGAAAGAGCTATTGGGGCTGGAGAAAAGTTTATTTTTCTCGAAAACTAAAAATAATACTTTGAGATTTTAGCATTTTATACTAAATCACATATGGAGAATTCGAAAAAAAATATTAAATATTTTTTTAAAATTGAGAAACTGGTTAAGGTCAAATGTCAAATGTTTTAACTGTTTTAATATTGGAACTGTTCAGAATAGAATTTTCATTTTTTTAAAAAAAATACCTAAAATTGCCTTTAAAATAAACTTGGTCCCGTTAAAATCGGACTATTATTTGAAAAAATATAAATATAAATTTTATGTTTATGGGTCAACGTCATTTTTTACCATTTTTGCCAAAATTTAGTATCGAATATCTCGATATCGGCTAATCGTACAATAATAAAAACTTGGAAATCTACTTTTCCGCACTAAAGTACCCTATATACGAAATTTCAATGAAATCTAAGATGGGTGGGTGGACCCCTCTGGTTGATTTGTCGATAAGTTAATCGAATGACGCCTGAATTAAATTTATATCGAGTGCCGTTGAAGAGCATTCGTCGTTTCGCGGAGTCCTATAAGTCGTAATTGCCAATCGGGGGGCGAAATATTCCCCTTTGATTAAAAACCGCGACTCACCACTGGCATAGTTAGACAGAGAGAACTAATACCAATCGAATGACGCCTGAATTAAATTTATATCGAGTGCCGTTGAAGAGATTTCGTCGTTTCGCGGGGTCCTATACGGAGTTATAGCCTGTACTGTATCCTAGCTTACACTGTATTATTCACCTTCACCACCACCGCTTACATCAGCAACGAAAGTAGCAGCCTCTTTCACTATACTAGAGGAAGAGGCTAAAAAACCACTTATAGACTGGGTATCAGCCTCCGGCTATCCCTCCTAATCTGACGACCGACTACGAGACCGACTATGTAACATAGTGCATGATGTATCTCAATGTGATTATCTTTTAATAAATAGTTAAGTTTTAGAACCAGTCTCTTTATTGTATACACGACTAAACATGGTCTCAGAAGTGGCTGTAAGGAAGGTAATGGCTTAAATATTATGCATATCAAGCTTTACGTTTCTCCAAGCTACTCTCGCCAAAGATTCTTCTAAAAATGGCGGCTTACGAGAATGAACGTTGTAATCGAAGCCTTTGACAATAAATATTTTACACGATTTCACCTTGGTTTCACCAAAGATAATATAACTACGTACCCTAGATTGGAAATCAAGCTGCTTGCACGTAATGCAGGCTCTTACGGGAACGACTCATAATTACGAAAATCACAACTCCGAATACAAAATTCCCATAAATTCCCATATCGCCGAATTCCCATTTCTCCGAATTCCCATAACTCCGAATTCCCATTACGTAGAATTCTCATATCTTCGAACCAAAACCCCGAATACAAAATTCCCATAACTTCGCATTCCCATAACTTCGAATTCCCATAACTTTGAATTCCCATAACTTCGAATTCCCATAACTTCGAATTCCCTTAACTTTGAATTCCCATAACTTCGAATTCCCATAACTTCGAATTCCCATAACTTTGAATTCCCATAACTTTGAATTCCCATAACTTCGAATTCCCATAACATCGCATTCCCATAACTTCGAAATCCCATAACTTCGAATAGTAGTTTTTTGGGTACGGAAATGCTAATTATTATTCTCAACTCAATGGTGAAGTTTGTTTTCGTTGTAAAGCTCTCTTGCGGAAGTGAATAGGAGAAAGCGTGTTGATTTCAAATAAATGTTGAAAAAAGGACTATAATTAACGGAAAAAATGGAAAGATTCAATAGGCCATATCATAAGTAACATAATAACAGTAAGTATGACAATTAACGAGATTTACAACGGAACTGATCTTCATAGCTATTGCGCAATCCAGATGTTTTATCAGCACAGAGCCCCCTAGTGTCTAAAACACGCGAGACTTCCGCCTAAGCCAAACTATCTGGTTTCCGATAGATCGGCGGAATATTACACTTAATTGATAAAATAAAAAATAAAATTCGGCGGCACGAGCCCAAATGAAATATGTTTTTTGGCACGCGGGCTTCAAAACAAAGGCAAAGTTCCTCACGACTCCAGAACGGGCTCTCCGTTTTTTTTATTATATTCTTAAAGAAAATTATTCACCAAGGACGGTAACTTCAAGAGAGTATCTTTGTCGCAAAAAGGTTCTGTAAGGAAATTAGAATTAAAGCAATAGAAAGTGTCCTACTTATTGTAGTTATGGCACCTATGGCTATATCTAGTTATATATTTGAAACTCAGGTATTATAAATATCATACGTCTATAATATTATTCAATAAGTATATCACTTTGGAAAATATTTTACTAACGTCTCGTAAGAGCTAATCACAGAGTGACGTCATCATGGTACGAAAATCGCCCGGCTAGACACGATAAGGAGCAGACGCAAAACGTCACCGAAGTCCATTATAAAGTCTCTCGTATCTAGCTCTCAGTAAAAGTTTTGCATGTAAAAGGAAGTGACAGACTTATGTAAAATATTATAAACTTATGTAAATATGTACTGGTGAAATAACATCACCCGAGTTCAACTGATAAATTACCTATACTTGAAAATTATAATTAATGATTATTTGTAATTTAAGATTAAATCTTGTCACATCAGGGCCGTGCCGAGCTTTCGTGGGGCTTCGATTTGCACTCCCCCCCCCCTTGAACTTTTCCCGTGGGCACCTTCAGCTTGCGGGCCCCCTAACAGTCCCTCATGGGCCCTTTTCAACGGGACAATGCGGATTTTGCCCCCCCCCCACTTTCCCCTTGTCTGCACGGCCCTGTGTCCCATATCAACTCAATCTAATAATCACCCCGATAATCAACCCCGATCATTGCCAATTTATTTGTTGAGAATTTGGAAGACGTTTTATGGACGATATTTTCTTTGTGTGGTCAGGCAATAGACAAAATTTCGACGCTTTTCACCAATCTATTAATAATATTAATTAGAAAATTAAATTTACTTTAGAATTAGAAAACTCTGGTTGATTATCGTTTTTAGATATTAATATTGAGAAAAAACAAAATGGCTTATGTTTCACGATGTACCAAAAACCAACTCATCCAAAAACGTTTCTAAATTTCAATTCCAATCATCCTCACCAGGTGAAAACATCAGTGATAAAGGGTCTAAAAAGCCACATTGAGAAAATATCTGATAATCCCATTTTAGATAAACAAATTATAACTAATCAATGAACAAGCTCGGACTATCCTAAAAGTTTGGTGACTTCTATTCTGAACCAAAATATAGTTCAAAATTTAAAACCAGTTGATTCTGAAAAATTAAAAACATTGGTTCTCCCATACATGAAGAACACGACGGAAAAATTAAAACGTATTTTAAAACCATTTGGTATTAATCTAGTTTCGAAAACCACTATCACATTAGGAAAACAACTTTCAAAATTAAAACCAAAAATTTCCGAAGAAAATTTACGAGGTGTAATTTATGAAATTCCCTGCTCGTGTTCTAATGTATACATCGGAGAAACCAAACGTTCAATTACCGATAGAATTAAAGAACATAAAATTTGTAGAAAGAACTGTGATTTGACAAATGATATTGCGAAGCATATTTGGGAAAATTCTTAGAAGGCATATTTATTCGAAAAAAGTGTACTTTAAATTTAGATAGAGGCTGTTCAGAAATAACTAACTGGGGTTTACTTAATAGGTGGTTTTTTTTTCGCCTGTCCCAGGACAAAAAGTGTAAACTTTTTACCCTAAAATGTTTTATTCGCCTGTTCTCGGGGTAAGATTTACCCTGTTCCGAATTTTGTTCGCTTGTTCCAGAGCTCAAACGTTACACTTTTTACTCCTCCTCGAAAGGAGGTCTAGAGGGAGTAATCTTGCTTACATATAAAATTCATCTGCTTAAATTTCATTTCACGAAAACATAACGGGTTTTGAAGCTTTTAATAACGAATATCCAATTGTTAAATGCTATTTAATGACTATAAAAGTTGCTTGATGACCACTAAGGTGGTGTCTTGGGTATTAGCCTAGCTGATTATTATTATTATTATTATTATTAAATAAATAAGCCCGGACAGACCCACAGACATACAGACAGACCCACAGACAGACCCACAGACAGACGCGGTGATTGTAATACAACTCCAGGGTACAAAGTACCCTCGGAGAGGTAAAAACCATTTAATATGTTTTTGCTTAATTAATTAATAGACCTTCATTCAAAAAAATGCTATTTGCAAATTTGTTACTATCTAGTTTATACCAATTAAAGTGTTATTGCACAGTAGTTTTAAAATATCATGACTGATGACGCGTCTATATCTAAAAAATATTCAAGCTAGAAAGGTTTGTTGATTTAATAATAATAATAAAAATAAAACTCTGCGGGCAACCACAGAGGCCTATACGTGGTGGTTAGATTCCATTAAAAATTAGATTAAAGATTTGAAAGCTCTATAAGAAAGGTTTAAATAGATAAAACCAAATTAAAAAAAAATTAAATTTAACATAAGAAATTAAGAATTTTGCGGAAGCCAAATGCTAAAAAAGAATTCCGATACGCAAGAACGAAATAGCGGAATTGAATTCTGAGTGACATTCTCCCTGATTCCAGCCCAGCACCGTAAGCAGGATTTGATTTCGGAGGGAGCACACAATGGGAATCAAAAAAGCCATACGTTTCGGGGGAGGTGGACTTGCCCCTTGGCCCACCCATCTGGCTATACCACTGCATGCTCCTCTCTATTTGAACTCTGTTTGAACCCACAAACGAACCTTTTTCTATTTGACTAGGCAAAAACCTAACTTTCCCCCCTACCCCTCTAAGACCGAGGGGTAAGACAGTGTCATATAATCGGTACACCGAGTTCGTGCATTTAGCACTGTTAAAGGTACATATTTTCAAGAGTTCGCGAGTTCCATTTAGCACTGTCAAAGGTACGGCAGTGTACACCGAGTTCGCAGAGTGTCTTACCCCTCGTCTAAGACGAAGCACTTAATTACATACGTTCCTGATTTCCATACGTGACAAGTCACAACGTAACTAAAACCAAAAAAAGAAATGCCATAGCACCCACTTAAAGGAAGAAACAACTGGACCATGATTATCCAAATTATAGTTCGACTATTCAAATTTGTTTAATGCTGGGAAAAGGGTGGGGCTACTACCACTCTGCTGAGCGCCTGACACGTAGTCACAGAGTGGATAAGAGATTGGTTATGTAAGGTTACAAGGTAGTCGTTTTGGTACGGTTTTACCTCTATAGATCACCGTAAAACGAAATAGATGCTACGCGGTACCGTATTTCGACTTACTCGAATTCGTTTTTTAGTGTTTGTCGAAAGAGTATTTCATATTTCGTTTATACTATAAATATGAAAAATAGAATCAATATAGTTTCAAAATTATTGGTTGTTTTCATTTTGAAAAAGCATGGGGTAAAACTGTTATTCAATTTAAATAAGCTTAATGTTATTTTGAACTAGCGTATTGACGTGGGATCTTTCGGGGCCCCCTGATCCAGGAACTCTAAGTCCGCCCCTTGGCGTAATACAGCAAACCGGAAGCTATCAAACATGCATTGAAACCGGGTAAATCGATATTGTTTCCACATATTACAATTAAAGATTTTGTAAAATTGCGATGTTTAAATCGGGCGTCGAATTCGTGAGGCTACCGGCGAGCCGCGATCGGTGGAATTTCTCACGCAAAGAATTGCTATTGCGGTTCAAAGAGGGAACGCAGCATCAGTTCTTAACTCGTTCCCCCCTGGTGCTTCGCTCGCCGATTACCTGGCAACCTTGTGCTAATTTATTTTATTTTATTTTGGTTCACCATAAACATTCTATGTAACTTTGTTTAAGTGCTTAAAGTGAATAAATCTATTACTAATAGTACGAAGCGCTCTTCAATCACACGTTTAAAGAAGAGGAAAAAATTCGCCACTTTGGAAAATGACGACCAAAGTTATAAACAAGGAAACAAAAATATATTTTTGTAATATGAATCGTGTACCGTGTGTTTTCTCAGATTGTTTATTGTTAGTTTTTATTTTAGTTTAAAGAGTGTAATTTAATATTTGTAATATTTTTGGAAATACTACTGAAATTAAATACTATTATAAATAATTATAATTGAAAAATACAGCAATTCCAAAATTCTTGGTTATTTTTATTTGTAACGAGATGGCGTTGGGAGCCCAAAATGAATTAAAATGACAAGATAATTAATTCGAGGAATTTCAGTAATATAAATTATTTGATATAAAAAGCAGATAAAATGTTCAAACTGAAAATAAAATTAACAGAAAAATATTTATCTAAAATATATGCGGAAGCGAGATTTGAATTGACGCCCGGTAGATTGACAGAGCGCGTCTTTAACAATTACGCCGGCCTCTTCGCTGAGTGCAATGGCCAAAAAGAAAAATATGTATAAATGTAAAAGCATCCAAGTCTTAGCGATAAATTGACAACGAAATAGCCAGAAATAACCGAATTACAATTACATACAGGTCAAATCGCTAATTATTTTATTGCACAAACTCAATTTGCAACTAGATTTTGTATTATTTATGAATTATCTTTAATTTTGACTAGAAACTAAACCCGTTTTGCCTGAATGCTCGTATTTTCTCAACGACGTTCGGCCATCTTTTTATATTTCAT
The DNA here is from genome assembly GCF_980474605.1 of Leiobunum rupestre. Taxonomy (NCBI): domain Eukaryota; kingdom Metazoa; phylum Arthropoda; class Arachnida; order Opiliones; family Sclerosomatidae; genus Leiobunum; species Leiobunum rupestre. The sequence goes on from NC_143390.1 coordinate 13,027,208, forward strand.
TTCTAGCCGGGAAGCCGAAAAGCGCATGCGCGCAGTCGTGAAACGAATATAGTTCAACCGGTGTTGCTACGTCAATTTGCCGTTGTATAGGGCTCTTGATGATCTACACAACGCAAACTAAGAGGAATTTCCCCCGCTTGGCTACGTTTTTTCGCGTTCCCAATCATACCCGATCTCTCTCTCTCTCTCTCTCTCTCTCTCTCTCTCTCTCTCTCTCTCTCTCTCTCTCTCTCTCTCTCTCTCTCTCTCTCTCTCTCTCTCTCTCTCTCACACACACACACACACACACACACTTTTTACTCCTCCTCGAAAGGAGGTCTAGAGGGAGTAATCTTGCTTACATATAAAATTCATCTGCTTAAATTTCATTTCACGAAAACATAACGGGTTTTGAAGCTTTTAATAACGAATATCCAATTGTTAAATGCTATTTAATGACTATAAAAGTTGCTTGATGACCACTAAGGTGGTGTCTTGGGTATTAGCCTAGCTGATTATTATTATTATTATTATTATTATTATTATTATTATTATTATTATTATTATTATTATTATTATTATTATTATTTGTGTGTGTGTGTGTGTGTGTGTGTGTGTGTGTGTGTGTGTGTGTGTGTGTGTGTGTGTGTGTGTGTGTGTGTGTGTGTGTGTGTGTGTGTGTGTGTGTGTGTGTGTGTGTGTGTGTGTGTGTGTGTGTGTGTGTGTGTGTGTGTGTGTGTGTGTGTGTGTGTGTGTGTTCGTGTAAGAAACCAAGAAGGTCACTTACATCCTAAGGACTGACAAATCTCCGGGAGTTAAATCGGAACATATTTTAAACTTTATTTTTGTTTCTGAAGGTAGTTTTGTTCGAATTTGAGACCCAAACCTTCCCAAACGTGCTTTGGCTCGTATATACAGCCGTAAAAATAATCTTTAGACGAATTTCCGGTTAGGAATCCTCCCACGACAGACCATCATTAATATCATTAACCGACGTCTTTCAGTTTCATAATAATGGTTATTATGTTAGTTATGATATTATATATTAAATAGTATATTTTATTTTTAATAATAAAAATATTTTGGTACGCCCTTAAAGCAAAGAGTGTTTATGTAGTATCAGGGGATTTTAGCGTATTTTACAATTGTTCTCTTTCTGTAAAATGAATAGCATCGCTCTTCGATTAGGAAAGCCCCAAAATTTGTCATAATTTAGAAAAAAGGCTCCGTTGAAAATTCGTAGTTTTTAGGTTTGGCCCGAGGGGAAGTTCACTCCCATGATTAAATCTGCACTCTTGGTTGATTAAATCTGATTAAATTTGATGTCTGTAGCTTTGGCTGTATTGAATTTAATCCGATTAAATTTAATGTCTGTAGCTTTGGCTGTATTAAATTAAATCCAATTAAATTTTTAACCTTGATTACTTCTGCACTCTAAGAAGGAGTGAACTGCCCTTCGGTTTGGCCTCGGGTTTGGCCCCGTTGGGCGCATTTCATTTCGCCGTCTAGCTTACCTGCAAAAAGTTCCGATTCCTCGTCTGCTTTTATTTTTTGTTGACGTGCTTCGGTAAAGCTAAATTGTATCCAAAAAATTCCAAATTCGATTTCAAAGAACAAAATGAGCAGAAATGTTTAAAAAAATTAAGACTCGATGCAATGAAGTGAATAAACGACTACAGGCCAACTCTTATTTTCAAGGAGTCGGATTCTACCTAACCTAACGTACATAATCTCAGAATGTTATAGAATTTTAGGAACGTGTGAAAAGTATGGGAGACGTCACACTGATACTACTCTATTTCCCATTTTCTGTATTTCTGCTTGAAATACTTTAACACAGTAATAAATAATCTAAACTACTAACGCCCCCTTTCAAGTGAAAATGGACTGCAATTTCTTGAAAACAATATAATAACTTACGAAAGTTAGTTCCGCCATTTAGATCCCCAGATTTAATTTTCATAAACCATGGTACGGATACTAACAAGGAGAGTACCCGAGGTGTTTTTTCTGATTTTGTTCAAAGTCGGGCTTAATGTAGACCAATATGAAAATTGAAATTTACCAAAAGGAAACGGTGCACTATCCATTGGTTTTGCCATGGCAACCGAAAATGTTTTTGACCACTTAATGCTACAAGAAATGATGAAGATATGTTTAAAAACAGGTACAATCGAACACATTTTTACTTAGTTGACATTTGCATCAGGCAATACAACTAAATAGAATGAATGAATAATAATAATAATAAATAATATATCTGAAATTTCTATGGCATTTTTTGGGGCAGTAAAAAATTCAAGTAGAAACGTTTAAAACGAAGAGGGCGCGACTAAAGAATATCAATATGACGTCTTGCAACGTCACATATGCTTTTGGTAGTAAACATTAATCGAATACAATGATGTTTAAAAATAAATTATAAATAAATTAAAAAAAGAAAAAAACATTTTCAGAACCTGTTTGAGGATTAAATGTCAATTATCTAATGTAAATTCCGTCATCACTCTTTATCTATTAATTCCAAGGCGCTGCTGTTGGTCTCATTCGATTCAGCACTTACAAGGAGAGTACCCGAGGTGTTTATTGCCGATTTAGTTCAAAATCGGCCGTAATGTAGACCTATATGAGATATGAAATTTCCCAAAAGGAGACGTTGCACTACCCATTCGATTTGCCATGGCAACCGAAAATGTTTTTGACCACTTACAACCAAAATAAGATTTTTTCCTTATTTTACCCAAAAATATTTACAACTTTAACCCAAAAATGTTAAAATTTACCCAAAAATGTTCCAATTTACCTAAACGTGGTCGAAATTACCTATTTCGTGATTTTAATATTTTTTTTTAATTTTCGTAGGTAAAACCGAAAACATTCCATGCTTTTTAAAATTGAGATTTTTTGTTTAAAGTGGTCAAAACATTTTCAGCTTCCATGGCAAATCGAAAGGGAAGTGCAACGTCTCCTTTTGGGAAATTTCATATCTCAGATAGGTCTACATTATATCAAAGATAATTTAAACTCGTTGTTAAGAAACTGTTTAAAACTATGTGGAATGTTAAAATTAAGAATTAAAAGTTTCAAAACTAAATGTCAAAAAGATAAAAATTAAAGGTTTTCTTAAAAAGTATTTTGTATTTTTAAACTTGTCTTTCTGTCGTTAATGATGTATTCGTACACGTTTTCAAGTTCGACAAGCCCTTGTAATGGCTGCCAGATGAGACCCGGGACCCCCGCATTGTTCGCGGATGCTCCTTTTCTAGAAGGCCCAAGACACGTGTTAAGTGTCATCTCTTGGGGGGAGCGGAAAGCAGACGAGCGGGGTTTAAACGGTATCTTTGGCTTTTCGGACGCCAAAGCGTTCACCTTGTAAAAAATAAAAGTCCTCAAAAATAAAGCTATTTTTCTCGGTTTTAAATATACTTTGTTTCACTAGTTATTTCACCAATTCGATCAAACGATAGTTTAGTGGATTGTTTCAGTCCGATTGCTAAAATCAAACGCTCTCCTAAAATTAAAATTGTTACGAGAAGAAATAAACCGAAATTCTTCACTCGTACCCTAGATTCGAATACTAAGAGCTTTCCCATTGACGGTTTTGTTACGAAGCGTTTACCCTTTTCCGGCACGTGACTTCAGAAAAATCGGGCTCCATCGGTTGCGGTAAGGCGCAAACCATGGAGCGAATTTTTTCTGAGTTCCAGCGGGAAGTGGGTAAACGCTATCGTACACGCGCGAGAGAGTGATTTCGAATCTAGGGTACGAGTTTAAATTATCTTTGATTATATACGCCCGACTTTGAACAAAATCGGCAATTAACACATCGGGGACTCTCCTTGTAAGTGCCCAGTTTGTACCCTTATTAGAGCCTCTTATATTGGGATAATTACTTAGGTGGGGAATGAACTAGTGGCGACATGGAACCTAATCATCGCCGATTAAGTTCTATTTCGTCGCTAGTTCAATTCGCCACGTAATTATTCTAATTGTACTGCTCTAGCTTGTACCAAAATATTTTTATTGTTAAAAACTTGTTATTAAAATAAGCTGATTACCACTCAACTGAAAAATATATGATTTAATATAATATCATAATTAACATAATAATCATAAGTATCACTGAACGACGTCGGTTAATGATATTAATGATGATCTGTCGCGGGGTGATTGCGTAATCGGTGGATTAGAAACTGCAAATTCGTCGAAAAAATGACACCTACGTATTATGTACCAGCCAAAGCACTTCCTACAAACACCAGGGTAATGTTTAAAATTTGTCCCGATTTAATTTGCAAAAATCTGTTCGTCCATAGGATGAATGGTAATTGCCGAGACAAACTATCATTAACTAACGTAGCATTGGGAGAATAGGACGTGTCATACTTATAGTTATTATGTATTAATATAAAATTGCAATTATAATTATAAACTAAAATTATGTTACGTTTTTTTAAGGCTAATATAATTCTCAATAATAATATGGTAGATAACTATACTATACGTTCTAAAGTATTACTCGTTATGTTAAAATGTAGCTTTTTTCGCTCGACTTTTTCATAATTTAGGTTGCCATTTAAAAAAATGGCGATTTTTTTCTTTTCTTTAAACGTGTGATAGACAATAATTCGTAGAAGAGCACTTCATACTATTTAAACAGTGAAATTTTAACAAATTATTTAATTATAGTATGTGGAATTTTGGATTTCAAGAAATTTATCGATTGACCCTGTTTCAATGCATGTTTCCCACCTTCCGGTTTGCCTGTACTATAAAGGTACGATTGTCAGGAGCCACGGCAGTCTGCCCGCGCGATTTTAAAAAGTCGTAGTTTTTAGGGTCTTGATATTGGTGTTTTTTATTTAAAATTATTTATCTACCGCAATTTATATTGTCTTAAGTAACATATTCTACTTACAAAACGTTGACATTTTTTGTAAGAATTTTTTTTTTTAAAGCTGTTTTATTCAGTAACCGCGGAAGTACTCCATGACTAGCTCCTCCTAGGCTCCTACGACTAAAGCATAAATAACCCTTCATTACCATGCAAATTTGGCCCTACCTGCCCCCCAATTCCGCGGCTCCTGCTTTTATTTAATTGTGTACTGTAGCTGACATGGATATTGAAAGCTTAATATGCGTTTTTATATTAAAAATTCATTCTTCTGTCCCCTTCTGACAGAGGACGTAAAACACAATGACATCTACATTATAGAATTTGTATTGTAACAATAAAATATGCTACCAAACAATTTTCTTATACTGTAATAAAACATCATATTTAATTACGACCAAAAATTAAAATAAAGGGAAAACTTCAGTCAAGATTATTTAATTTCAATAATCTTGCTTTAGCCACAAGCGGGCGTGACACGTAGGAGGTTTAACTCTGCATAGTGTAACTAAATACATTTCGGAGAAATGGGACTTCGGTGATATGAGCTTTCGGAGTAAAAGCAAGAATATGTCAATTCGGTGAAAAGGGAATTCGGTGATATGAGCTTTCGGAGTAAAAGCAAGAATATGTCAATTCGGTGAAAAGGGAATTCGGTGATATGGGAATTCGGTGATATGGGAATTCGGAGAAAGGGGAATTCGGTGATATGGGAATTCGGAGAAATGGGAATTCGGAGAAACGAGAATTCGGAGATGTGAGGTCACTAAATACATTTCGGAGAAATGGGACTTCGGAGATATGAACTTTCGGAGTAAAAGCAATACGGAATTATATCAATTCGGAGAAAAGAGAATTCGGTGATATGGGAATTCGGAGAAAGGAGAATTCGGCGTTGTGAGGTCGACCCGCTCTTACTGAGTTCCCGGCGGAAGTCGGAAAAAACTGCCTCCATAGAGCCACTGCTGGCGGGGCTACCGCCATCTAGTTAAAAAGTTTTAGTGAAAATTGCGCCGTGGTTTTTGACTTGCGGTTTTCAAGATACCAGATATTTTTGCGTTATATTGTTTTAAAACAATAATGGATCATGCCTGTAGCTCTAAAAAAAATTCTAAACGAAAGAAAACTAAAGGTGAGTAATATAATCTTGGGTTATCTATTGAAATTCCTTATTTCTCACCCTGCTATGGAGCCCGACTTTTCCAACTTCCGGCGCGAACTCAGTAAAAGCCTCACGAGAAAACGGGCTATCGAGAAACGCCGAGATTTCGAATCTAGGGTACGTAGTTATATTATCTTTGGTTTCACGACACTATATGACGGAAGAAAACATTTTATTTATAATTAAAAAAGGAAATATTTCATTATAAATTAACTTAACATTCGGTTTTCTCCGAAATTCATTTTCGTCCACAAAAATATCATAATGTTTATTTTCTTCAGCAACAAGTAAACTGATTAGAATATTAACTGCCATTTTTATTTTTAAAATCCCCCCTTTTTGACCGAGTGAGAATGCCTCAGAGCATTCTCACTTTTCTCAAGAGAACTCGTGAGAAGAGATTACGTCACCTAATATGAGAAGGACGGTCAAAATTATGAGAAGTGAGAATTCTCACTATCAAGGGAAGAATTCTTAGAATTTTGACGCACCCAAGGCCCGCTCAGCTTACTTCCGGTTTCCTGTCACGTGACCGCTGCAATCAAATATGGAAGCCCACGGCCCATTTCCAAAACCGATGTGCGTGAAAGGCAACCTGGCGCAAAACGTTGATGACTTTCGAGAAGACTACGAAGATTACCTCATCTTTACAAATCTCAAGGAGAAGAGCGACGAGTTCTAAGTCGCCCTGTTACGCTCATGTATGGGGGAAGAGTGCAAAAAAATAATGAAAAGTACCAATGTCAGAGGAGGATCTTAAACAGGATAGTACCATTTTTGATCCATTAAAAGCAATTTTAAATCAAAAGTAAACGTTCTATATGAAAGGTCCTTGTTTCTGGCAGCGAGGGGCTGATCACTCCGCGTAATCGGTGTACAGAGCCGTACCTTTGACTGTACTAATGGGATTACGCGTAATCTTTGAAGTCCCTGCCTTTGGCAGTGCTAATCTAAGCGTAATCCGGTGTACAGACTTTCTAAGAGTGGTTAGCCCCTCGTCTGGCAGCTCATCAGTTACCACTGGGGACGATTGATCAGTTTTATGTAAGACTACGTCAGCTGGTGAGAGACTGTAATTACTCAATAGCTATAAATTGGTTCTCTATACAACCGATCTGAAGATTCGAGATAAACTATACCACGAAGAAGAGTTAGTTAGAACAGAGCAGGCCTTGCATGCCCTTAGGATAAGTGAGTGAGCCAGAGCTCAATTGAAACAATTGGACACCCAGGCCACCTGTAATGATTATCCCTTATATTTTATATACTGGCTACGTTCAGCGGGACTCAACGGACTCAGCGCTGAGCTCAACGGTCAGCGGTTTTTCGCTGAACGGGTTTTTTGACGTCACGTTGATCATCGTAGACTCAGCGGAAACATCGGCTGAGCGAGATGGTTTTTCCGTTGCTCATCGGTGTCGTGACGTCATTCGACAAAGTTAAAAGAGGGGTAGCAGACTATGGCTACGTTCAGCAGCAGTCAACGGAAAAAAACCCGATGGATTTGATATTTTCCACCGATGAACTTTTTCGTCATAATGACGTCGTAAGTAATAATAATAATAATAATCAGCTACGCTAATACCCAAGGCACCACCTTAGTCCTAAGTCATCAAGCGACTTTTGAAGCCTTTAATTCAGGTGGCCGGGTTACAATGCATGCCACGCGAGCCAACAGCTCCCTACACTAACTATTACCGTTAACCTCAACAAGTTTTTATGGAAGGGTAAACCGAAGAGCTCGGGGGGAACCAGACTCTGAAGAAGCTTTTCTATGTACATTCACTTGCAACGCTTTTGAAGAAAGTCAAAATTACACGCCTCAAACTCAAAATCACATGATAAAAATATTTTCCATTGGGGGGTTAAAGATAACTGCACTTCAAGACTCGGGTGCGTGCGTTAACATTTTGGATTTTATACGTTCTCGAAGATTCAACCAAAACCGCAACTCGATTATTCTTCCATCAAAGTGTTTCCGTATGCCTCTAAAGAGCCTCTACCACTGATTGGAAAATTCGCGATAGACCTCAGTTTCAATCAAAAACCTAACAGAGATACCTTTTACGTTATGCACCCGAGTAAATCGGCTTACAACATAATCGGCGCTCCAACTTTAGGAAAACTAGACTTACTTACTTACTACCGAACTGTTCAGAGGATGCCCTATTCCTCCATGCATTCTCAAGTGAACTCTGGTCAAGCCAATTTAAGGTCCTCCTCACCGCAATTAAGCGCAGCTAGTAGGATGCAGCAGTATTCTCCTTATTCCTCTTCTAAGTCTTACCCAACAGTTGGATCCCAAAGTGGAGCTAATCAGTCACAATAGTCTATCAATGATACTTCGACTCCACCGCATACGTCTCTCTATCAATCTGGAGTTGGAATATCAAACACACCTAGCAGTCCACAGTTCAGATGTGTTTATCCACTAAAAATGTCATTGTCACCCAGACAACCGACTTCGACACCTCCAGCTAGCTCCCCAATGCCCGCTTCATCTAGAACGCCTGACAGAATGGGGGTAAATCCTCTAGCTGCACCATCCACACCTCAATCTCAGAGAAGTTATCCAAGCCCAGAAACTGACCACATATCCAGTCCTGGCCAAGTTTTGTCACCGGGAAATTCCTCCAGCCCACCACCATCCAGTAGCTTACAACAGTTAGAACAGATGGTCGGACCATCTTCAAACAGATCCTCATCTCTGAGAGGTCCAACGGTGGCTCAGTCTACGCCACCACAAGAAAGTGGCGCATTGAGCGGAGCAATTTGTTACACGGGTCTTATTACAATCAACTTCACCCTCCCACTTCTCAACCACATCAAGTTACTCATCACACTAACAAACTCTCGATGAGCACTCTATACCCGCAACTCTCATCTTCGGTTTCAAGCTGGTACAATCACATGACCTCGCACTCGCACTGTTACTTGGGTCAGCAACAATCCCAGCAACCACAGACTATGCAACCATCTCAAAGTCCTTAGATACACCCTACTGTTACAAACCAAACAAGGGGTCCCAGTGGGTCCCTGTTAGTGCCAAATTCTCAGTCCCACTCTGTATCAGGTGGAGTTTTTGCAACTGGATCCATAACTCAAATCGACAATGTCATGGGTTCAAATTCTGTTTCTACAATGCCCTATAGTAACAACTCAACTGGTCCAATCAGCAACAATACAAATCCAAGTGGACACAGAGTGACTGACTCTTCACAAATGGCATCAAACTCCTTACAAAGCCGACCGCCATTCATTGGCTCCACAACACCTCAGACTCAACATTATCCTAATAATACCATGTCCGCTTATTAAAATGGAGGTGTGAATATTCAAGAAACAAATCAGGAACCCGTTTACGCAGAACTTCAAACTACTACCCAGTATCATCCAGACATCCACCTCCAATAATTGAAATTCAACCTGTCTCTTCATCTCCCATACCAACTTCTCCCACTTGTCAAAATCAGCTCCAAGGGATGATGGGACCTAATAGTGCTCCATCTACTACCCGACTTTTGGTTGGCCCCAGCTCACTTCCACCACCATCTTTGGACATAAATAATCCAATGCCTGGTTTATCAGGCATGCCGGATTATATGGATCAATCTCCGTATCAGTTTGTACCGTCACTGTCAGTTTTCTCCACCTGTTTTGATGCCAGAAGAACCAGCACCACCGCCAACTAAAGGCAAAAAAGCAAAAGGTCCTCCTAACCCAAAGAATCCGAAAAATGCCAAGAATGTTCCACTGCCGTCTTTACCAATTCCTCCTCTGTCTCAAATGCATCCTTAACCAATGTCCACGCCACCACATGATCTCGAAGTAAGAAACCCAGCAAACCCCCAAAGGAATCCAGTTCAACAAAATATCAACCGTGTGAACCAAAACCCAGCAAACCCCCAAAGGAATTCAGTTCAACAAAATATCAACCAAAAAAAAACTCAAGAGTCCTCGACTGCCAAGAAACCAACATACAAATTTACGATAAATGATAAAACCCCTAAACGATACATTGATATTTAAAGCAGGTTAAATCCATTATCAGCTACAAACAAAACTACACTTTTTTTTTCAAAATTTCTCTTGATTAAGGGAGAAATGTAATGTCCCTTATATTTTTATAATATACGTTTGAATTACGTGCGCTCTTAAAAATAGCGCGAGATACCACGAACGCGTGTTGAGAAATTATGAAGAGGTAGTCGTTATTAAAAATTTAAACTAAACGGACGTTTTATTTCAAACCGCTAAAATCTAATTAAGCCTAACGTATATAAAACATGAAACCACCCGTACGGTAAATACATCAAATACATCGGCCACTACGCTGGAAGATGAGTCAGAGTCAGTTCATCAGTTACAAAAATTTCGCATGCAACGACGAAGAGGACGATCACAAGCTCAATACCGAGGGAGCCATCCAAGTGGAGGCTCTAGCACCAGTGCACACCAAGGCCGAGGAAGTTGGAGTGGAGTTTACCCAAAAATGCATGCAGCAAGGATTTCGAGGGTGTAAATATTATTAAAGCGATCAGTATCATGCCAACCGACCAAAAGACTGCCCTTCCTATGGCAAACCATGTGGGTATTGCAAAACACTACATCATAATAGTGCTGCCTGGGAGAAGATGTAGCGTGACCCTAAAAATTCCATTAATCAACTCCAAGATATCGCTCAACCAGAGCCAAATGGTCCACCTCCGTATCCCCCTGCGTATACGTCAGTGGCCTCGAACCCACCGTATATACCCCGCTCGGTTTCAGCCCAACCGTTGCAGCAATATGGCGTTCCACCCCTGTCTAGATACTGTCAAGAACTGTTTATGATCGATGGTAGGCCGAGAAAGTGGTCACCCGAAGACGTTTTTTGGCCACATCCAGATCCATGAACCGCATCTTCACCCTAGGACATTACAGTGTCAAATCGATACGGGTGCTACGTGTAACATCATGTCGTACTACGATTCCTCTGTAATCAAACTACATGGTAATCCTCCGCTCTGGCCATCAGCTTCACAATTGCGTTTGCATGACGGGACCATGTTATACCCAATGGGGGAATGTAGTCTGGACTGTTCAATTGGAAATAAGAGGAATCTCATCAAATTCCAAGTTCTACAGGGTCAGGTGAACCCTTTTCTCTCAGCAAACACCTTGATAGCGTTAGGATTGGTGACCATTCACAACATCAATCAAGCGGATGTGGTACGGCCACTAGGAGGGCAAATCTCGGATCCGGTGAAGACACCCGAATAATATATAAGATACCATATAAGAGCCCTATTGCAAAGAGCCCAAGCGAAGAAGCTGGTTCTAAATAAAAAAAAGCTTCGCTTGGCAATGACGGAAGTTACCTACATGGGACACTTCAGCAAATTAGTCAATTTGGTCCAGACGGTTTCAATTTTAAAGAAAGTCTCCGAAAATAATGTAAAATTTTTCGGTCCAGAAATTCAGCACTTCAGACAATCCCATTAAGTCAAACCGTTCAGACCTTCTTACACCTAAGCGAGCTACTTTAGATAATTTGTATCACCTAACACTTCATCTAAAACCACAAATTAAGTCAAGTTGCTGAAGCTATTTAAATGGGAAACATACACGCGACACTCAGCGGCTTCCTCGGGTTATCCGTTTTCAACCATATTCTGCAATGCTATAATTATGGAACCTATTTCTATTAAAATTAATACCTTTTTTCTCGTTCCACCACCTAGGGTCGCGGCGTTGTGGCATTTTGAGAATTATATCACAATCCTGATCTTTCTGGGACTCTTCAAAACATTCACATCTAATAACTGAATTGCTTGGAAAGTTGTAGATACGTTGGCGATCCTAAGGAGTGACCAATTTTGAAACACGGGACTTGAAACGATTTTAAGGAGCACGTCGCGGGTGTCCCTCCATCGATGTCAGCAAATCCCCAACAGAAATAACACTTTGAAGGAAGGGGTGGGCTCATGAGGGATAATTTTGAACCACTAAATAATAAAAATTTAAGATTTCTCACCTTTGTAAATACAAAAACCGTTTAATAGATTAATTTGCATGTAGTTGGTTCAAATATTAGAAGCCCATACAGGCACATTTCAAAATGTGGAGTCCCCCAAAGTAGGCCCAAAATATTTCAACGTAGGCAAGTGCCTACTTGTGCCCACCGCTGTGCACGTATGGGATTTTCATAGCATCGGAGGCAGTCCAGCCAGTGAGGCATTTTTCCCCGTGCAGTTTTCGAACACTTACATTTCTACCGAAAATTTTTTACTTGCAGAAAGCTACTTGATAAATCATAACTCCCTCCTCTGCAACATTTTGGAAAAGGCTCGAGTGACATTCAGTACTAAAACATTACATTTGGCAGTTCCAAAGATAAAATATCTTACGCACATATTGAGACAGACCACAAACCTCGGACATCCAATTTAAGAATGACTCGATCGAGTCATTCATAAATTGGATGTCTGAGGCCTGTTCACTAGTGGCCTCGGTAGTCCAATAGTAATGGCATCGGTAAGGTAATCCAAAGGTTATAGGTTCATTCCTGCCCGAGGTGATCTGATTTTCTACACTGTTAAAAAAATTCATTCAGAAGACGTTCAACTTAGAACAGTCTGTTCAAAAATGAACGATAGCGTTCTAAAGGTATGTAACAGAGAACGGTGTGTTCAAGATATTTTATTTCGTTCAAATAAGAACGAATGCTCTTTCGCCCTCTGGAGGAAGGCTTGTAAACTACACAATATAATAGATTCGTTCCAATAGCTAGGAGATCGTTCCCCTTAGAACAGGTTTTACACACAATCCTATATGGATTTCTTTGTATTGTCTTCATGTACATGTACTAACATATAAGCGTGACACTTTCAACATATGACCAAAAGTAACAAATAAGTGTGACACTATTTTGCGGAAAACGTCGTAAGGCCAAAAGTAACAAATTAGTGTGACACTATTTTGCGGAAAACTTCGTATGGCCAAAAGTAACAAACAAGTATAACATATATAAAGTAATAAATGAGTGGTTTAGAGTGCGCTTTGTTATAGGTAGTTTTTTCGTACAATATTATGTTGTTTTAAGTTAGTGTACTGGTTGATTAAAGTATTACTCGTAGTAATTTATTAACAGGGTGAGTTAGAACATGTTGTAATGAAGTTATTTTGGTAGTTGTATGTACAGTGTGTTTGGAAATTTACTGAAGATTCAATTTCATTGTTGGAGCGTAGCTTCTTCACTAGCGACTCAAATGGCGTTAGGTCTGTAACGCTGTTTCTCAGAAACTACGCCACCCATTGAAAAGAAACTTCACACAAATAACGATGTAAATAACCTCCGTGTCCTAACGAAGTGTAAAACGAAAAAGGGTTGTGAAAGGTCCGAATTTATAAGACACACACCGTTTTTTTAAGTATATTTTTATTTGATTGGCAAGGTAGACGAAATTCGTTCGGAAATGTAATTGCCCAAGTTCCAGAATTAAAATTTAAAGAAAATATTTCGTAATATACTGCAATTTGGTTTGACGTTTTCAGCATAGAAATAAATTCTAAAATCATTTGTTACCAGTTCTCGGCCTTTCGGCTGAGAATAAAATGTAACATCTTTGGCGCTATGAAAAGGTTTTATTTATTTTACGCATATCACTTACATTGTAGATATTTTAAGCATAATAAGATGGTTGTAGTTGAGGCTGGAACTAAATTCAAATAATCTAGTTTTAGGCCTGGTTATCCTTTTCGGTCGGCAATGGGTTAGGTTAGGTTACTTTTAATAATTTAGCATGATGAACCGCCGGCAGGTGACATGAACTATAATTTTGAAAGCAACATCTTGATGTACTCTTTGTACTCGATAACGTTAAAGCATTCCAAGTCGAACGACAAAACGTTATAATTTGAACAAAGAAGGTTTGTTCAATATAGAACATCTAAGTTCAATATTGAACCATCAACCATCGTTCTTTATCGAACGATTTTTTTTTGTTCATATTAGAACAAAATGGTGTTCTGTTACAGGGACAACCTTCTGAACGGCGATTTGTTCAAATTAGAACAATTTTTTTTAACAGTGTATGTATCTGTGGTATAGAATCATTCGAAGAAGTATCTCTTGGTTTTAAAGAAACTTCTATAATTGTATTAATTCCTGTGTAATTAAAATATATTAATAAAATTATCTCAATAATGCTGACTTATATTAATCACGGGTGGCCCTCGTCTTATAAAAGGTTCTTCCTGATCTCACTTCGTATTGGCCACACAAAGAAGAAGAACAACTCATTTACCGAGATAACCGCGTAGTGATACCTTCATAAATGTGACCAGAAGTGGTAATGGTCAATTGCGCAGTTCCCATTAGCGCTTATGCAATTGCGCGGTTTTCCATTAGCGCGAGTTTCACTCGCGCAGTTACCCATTTCCACAGTTATCCATTTGCGCAGATATTTTCCATTTGCGGGGTTTTCTGTTTACGTGGTTTTTTCATTTGCACATTTCCCATTAGCGCATATGCAATTGTGCGGTTTTCCATTTGCGTGAGTTTTACTTGCGCAGTTTCCCATTTGCGCGTTTTACACTTGCGCATATATTTTCCATTTGCGTGGTTCCTCATGACTTAAATAATATATATTAAGCCTTTTTTCCTTGGGAAAAGGTATTTCGTGTTGGTTGTTTTTGTCATAACTTTGTATAGCATCCAGCTAGTGTATGTTTTATGTTCGGTCGTGATGTAAATACCAATAATTTTAATGTTCTTCTACGGTTAAATATTGTTATATATGAAGTATCTGTTACGCTGTGAATAAGTTTCTCGGTTCGAAGGAATAAATGCAGAGCTTGTAAGAATTGCACTGCCGTGCAAAGCACAACATCATTAACGACCAAATTTTCGATTTACAGATTTTGGTTTTATTTCTCCTTATTTTATACCTTAAATTCAATTTTGAACTAATTTTCGAATTTAAAATTTTTGGTCTTAGAGAAATGGCTTGTTGCAAAACGCATTATTTTACGTTTTTGCATTATTTTCAAACCAAAAACGCATTAATGTGTTTATTTTCTTTAAAAGTCAAATCAAAACGCATTTTTTTCGCGTTTTAAGACATGGTTTTAATGATATTTCTGAAATATCGTTTGACCTGTAAATTGTTTAGTACCAGAATAAAATTTGAGTTGAAAAATCGAAGTCTACTATATAATCTTGAAAGAAGTAAGTTGGGGTATCTTAAGGCAAAGAAAGTTTGAATTTCCCGGGTTTTCTCCATATTTTGGTTTTGGTCGTTAATGCTTTTGTGCTTTGTACGGCAGCGCATTAGACCTAATTGAGCTGTGTTTTGTAGAGGTTAAGCTTACATTCAGGTGGAAAAAGGAAAATGCACAACTCTAAGTGGGACAAAGGGATAAAAATGAGCGCCTATTTAAATGGGAACATCGTACTTCTCAGGGATAAGAATTTTTAAGTATTATTGAGAAGGTCAAACCGACCCTCAAATAAGCTGATACGGTCCTATACCGAACTGAAAATTAGTAAATTCGTCGTAATCGTGTTTTATTTCAAATTAAAAAATTCCTTTTTATTCCTTGTTATTTATGGGGACTAACTAATTTCACATTTCTGCAAACACGTTAGAAAGCAGACAACTTTTCGATTTATTTATACTGCCTTTTTACGATACGTTAGTTTAATAATAAGTTGGGAAATACTTGGTTCGTTATGGCTAGGTCCTGTCCTTTGGCTCGTTGCAGACGGCCCATCGTGATAGCAAGAATGGGGTTGGGGTAGCGCAGCGCCGTCAGGCGCCAATACATAGCGTATGATTTAAAAACTTACAAGTAGCTCGTACCGATAGGTCTTCGAGCAAACAAAATGACGCGAAACTCGGACCAAATAGATCTTCGAGTTAAAAACTAAATTAAATTAAGTAAAATAGCCAGAATTTCCAACGGTAGACCGGTTTCGTCCTATTTGGGACTCGTCAGTACCGTGCGGGAAGGCTGGCTCGCGACTATTACACCGAAAAGAGAAAGTAAGCCTAAACATTAAAAATTTCCAAACGAGTTGCGTAGCAACGGAAAGCCGAATAGGGGAGAGTGGCGGAGAATATTATATACGAAATGTTACATTTCTTGATATTAATGGAGACTAACTAATTTCACATTTCTGCTACCAGGTTTAGTAAAAACTAGGAATAATTGGCTCTAGTCACGTTAGAAAGCAGACAACTTTTCGATTGAGTGTATACTCCCTTTTTACGATACGTTAGTGTAATAATAAGTTGGGCAATACTTGGTTCGTTATGGCTAGGTCCTGTCCTCTAGCTCGCGTTGCAGACGGCCCATCAGCGCGCCCCCATCGCTCGAGTGAAGTGAGTGCGCGGTGCCGTCAGGCGCCAATACATAGCATAGGATTCTTTAGATTATCTCACATTTCCAGCGTAATACAGACTATAGTTCCGGTTGAGCTAAAGTTATGTTAGGTGCCATAGGTGGCTGCCGCAAGCTTAGGCTAAGTAGGGTAAGATGACTGCCGCAGTCCTAAGCTAGGTAGATACCATTATTTCATCTTAGTCGAACGGCCGAGAAGCTACGATTCGCTGTTCGACTAGAAATATATTCCCTAGATAGTTATTCGACGAACGATATTTCATCTCAGGAAAACATGAAAATCATTGGTATTTACTAGCAGCTCAGGTGGATGCTAAACAAGGTTATTTATTATATAAAAAAACCCACAAGGAAAAATGGCTTAATACGCAATATTTACGTCATGAGAAGCCGTGCGTATGGAAACCCGTGCTAATGGGAAAAAACTGCGCTAATGGTAATCTTCGCAAACGGCGAACTGCGCAAATGAAAAAACTGCGGAAACGAAAAAATGCGCAAATTGGAAACCGCGCAAATGGGAATTGCGCATACGGACCCAAACCACCTGAATTTATACGTCAGCTTAATTCCGTTCAACAGGGCGTAAGTTGAACCAAAGATGGAAACTATCATATCTTTTTTTAATCTGATCCTTTTTTTCAATTTTGATACGATTTTTAACCCAAAAAATTCTATACGAATTGATTGGTTGTGATTCCAAGGATTTTATTGATAGAAAAATTGATCGGAATAGTGATATTCGCGTTATATTAAAAAATTTGAGAGGAATAAAATTGATCGATTAAAGTTACTCATCCTTGATTTTAAATTGATATTTAAACATTGCGGGGTTTTGAAAAAAATTGATCGCAATAGTGATATTGGCGCCATCTAAATGATTTTGAGAGTTAAATGATAGATAGGATCAATTTGGGAGAGTTTCGTTTGGCCGACTTCTCATTTGGCCGAAGAAAAAATACACGTTACGCCGACTGTCCATTTGGCGGACTGAACATTTGTCCAACTGTCCATTTGGCTGACTTCTCAGTCGGACAAATAGGCAGTCGGCCAAATGGACAGTGCATTTTACCGACTGCTCATTTGGCCGACTGCTCATTTGACCGACTGCTCATTTGACCGACTGCTCATTTGGCGGTTGGACGATACTAGGTGCGTTTGGCTAGGTACTGACCTCTAGGTCGCGTTTTAGAAGGCCCAGCTTGGTTATCAAGAACGGGGCTGGGGGCACCAGTCCGGCCCCCAGCGCTCGAGCGAAGTGAGTGCGTGGCGAAGCCAGGCGCCAATACTTAGAATACATTGCCCGTTCTATAAATCAACCTAACACTAAAGACATAGTATAGGACAGACTATAGTATAACAGTCGGTCAAATGAACGGGTCATTTGACCGACTGAGCAATCAGCCAAATTAGCAGTCGGTCAATTGAGTAGTCGGACAAATGAGCAGTCGGTCAAATGGGTTACTCAGTTGGCCGACCAGAATTTCGGCTAAAAGGGTAGTCGGCCAAATGAGTAGTCGGCCTAATGGGTATTCGGACATATGAGCAGTCAGCCAAATGAGGAGTCGGCCAAATTCACCCCACCCATAAATTTGTACATCTTGTTTCTGACGCATTATTCATTTCTCAGACAACTAAATTGCGCATTTGTGCAATAGGGCCTCGCGAACCCTTTAGCCGCTACTGAAAGCGTCGCACTGACGTGAAATGCACCTACCTACCGCTAAGAGCCTCCTCAATATCCGATCTATAGAGATCCATCGGGACGTTTATTATCCTCCGAATAGCCGCCATCGACTTCGA
This sequence comes from Leiobunum rupestre, assembly GCF_980474605.1. Classification (NCBI taxonomy): domain Eukaryota; kingdom Metazoa; phylum Arthropoda; class Arachnida; order Opiliones; family Sclerosomatidae; genus Leiobunum; species Leiobunum rupestre. The sequence goes on from NC_143390.1 coordinate 13,045,429, forward strand.
ACCGAAATACAGCGAAAGTAGTGGCAGCCAGGATGAGGACCGCTTGCTCCTCCGAACCCAGAGAGATCGGTGTAATGTCGGTGTGGTTAGTTAAGTAATAATTAATAAGAACTACCAGATTTAATTATACATGACATTGCTTATACACGCGGATAATCAGTCCTACTTATTTTGAGGTACCGCTAGACTCATAAAAAAATAAAGGATGGTTAGACTTTACAAGCTTGATAATGATACTTTAATTTTAATATAATTTTTACATCGTTTTCTTATATTTTGATAAGTTTATTTGAAAAAAAAAACGTTCTTATGACTATTTAATTGTCGGTAGCAGTTGCTAGATCATAGGCGCTACCTCGGAGATGCTAACGCGGTTCCGCCACCAGCTAGACTCGTTTCGGTCGCGATTTTACAGTACAGTCAGATAGGAGACACCCGACACTAAGAGTCGCGCAAAGGCAAAGAGTTAGAATGATGTTAAAATGTTACCAGTGGCCGAGATCACATCATGGAAGCCAACGTGGATTCCCTTAAGGACACCGACTAGTGATTCCTGAAGAGCCTTCTTTGCGAGGGAACTGCGTAGGGCGCTCCGAGGAACTGAAGAGGATTGGTGGGGCATCCTCGCGCACCCTACACTGACCACAGGAGTCCGTGTGACTCAGCCTAAAACGATATAAAGTGACCATAGTAGGAAGCCGGCCGCAACCAAACCGCGCAAGCAGCGTGTCATTCCGAAGTTTAACGCTCATGAAAGCGTAGGATCCGGGTTTGAGCTTGGCTTCATGAAGGGGCCAGGAATCCGCGAGAGCCAACCAGGACTGGGACCATGCCGAGGATCACGCCGATGTGATAACTCGTCCAGGGGCGGATACAGAAAAAACTCAATGGGGGGGGGGGCGCTAAAAGTCATCTTGAGCTATGGGTGTAATAACAAATCATCAAGTCAGATGCAAGGTTAAGCGTCAAGGGGGGGGCGGCCCCCCATATGTATCCGCCACTGAGCCCGTCTGCTGGGCCCTTTTAAGTCAGCGAGTGTAGAAGGAAGGAGAGAGTCAACCCTCGCAGGGCGCGTTGGATTTGGGACCCCTACATGGCTGTCCACCATTTCTTTGCCCGGGATTACGACATGGCCCGGACACCATAGCAAAGTTATTAGACTCTGATATCCATCGCGGAGGGCACGGATTAATGTAACCACCGGATTGGATGAACGTGAGGTAGGTTGGGTAAGGGCGCTTTTCGAATCCGAACAGATAACTAACGACCCGAAGAGATGGTTCGATGCGTAGAAAAGTGCCATTTGAATAGTGAACAGGTCAATCCACAAAAGACGTGGCCGCGACATTTAGAGCTCGAATCGCGAATGCTGCACCCGCCACGCCCGCAGGCCCGACAAGAGGGGGGGGGGAGCCTGTACAAATTACCGGGGCCCGTGTTGTCTAGGGGCCTATACATCTTGGGGGCCCGGGTATCGATAAGAGAGTTATGATTATCTTGAGTTTCGTCCCCAAATCGCATCTTTGAATGTGATTGTCTTAATCCGGATTCAAGCTGTGATAAAAAGGAATATTACACTAAGTCTGAATTGAACTTGGTATTAATATATTACAACAAAAAAATTATATATACACTTTGTCAATGGTCTGGGGGGGCCCCAAAATTATTGTTTTACAGGGGCCCGCACCCGCTCTCGACGGTCCTTCACGCCCGAATCCGTTCGAGAATAAGGTTCGAGAGTCGCGAAGAATAGTTGGCGAAGTGCCTCCGGACTGTGAGCCTATTTCGGAGTTGGGAGCCAACGAAGAACAATCGTCACCGTTTGTGGTTAACACCGCGGAATCGACGTTTGAGGAATGTCCCGCCTGGAGGGAGCCAGCCAACCAGGATGCTGTTCGAGGACCTCCAACGGTGCACATGCGTCCTTTAGGAGAGCTTTTTTTCCCAAATTACTAGTTTTATTTAATGGAGTATATAGCTAATTGCCTTCACTCCAGACACGCACAGAATACAAAGAAGAAGAAAATCCCCTATAACCGGATGGCTTTGCGCAAAATATGGCATAGAGCCTTGATCGCATCTGTGCACCCCACATGGAGGACGCGGAATACATCCGTAATTTCACCAGATAGACCGTGAGCTCGAAGCGCCCTGAGTAAAATCTGGCGGGCAGTCGAGTGAGCGGGACGAACGAAGAGAATGTGGGTTGCATCATCTCTCTCACCACACTGACAATGTGAGTACAGGCGTCTGATTGACTGTCGCCTTTGTAGGAAGTCTGTTACATCCTAGACGCGCCAGAAGAGTGTCATTATGGCGCGCGAGTTTGACCTTCAGGAGTGCGCTAGAGAATGACGGGGCCTGTTCACTCCAAGGTAATCGCGTGACCACAAACTTGTTTTAGTTCCGCAAGCGTCGAGAGGAGAAAGAAGTCAATCCGCGGAGGGCGAAGAAGCCGAGAGATCGTCCACCGTTTCGTTACCGAAAACCCCAACATGAGCATGACACCATAAGAACGTGATACGACCCCGATAGACGTCAGAAAGATCGTGAATGAGGGTGACAACCGAATCCGCGGAGCGCCGATGAAGCTGAGAGAGTGCCGTCTTGGAATCCGAGCAGATGATAATTGCTCCATGGAAGTTGCCCACCTCGTGCGAAAGAGCCATCTGTATAGCGAACAGCTCGATTCGCACGAAGAACGAGCGCTCTTTGGTTACAACATGTTAGCTACTAGATGGCGCCTGCGTCTCTACGTTTGAATATTTTGTAAATTATATCCGTCTCTCGCTATCACTCTTCCGCCTTTCTGGTGGACAGACGGTAATTTATAGCCGCGTTCACCTGTACCTCTCAACAGTTGTCAGGACTACCGTAAAGTTGGGATCATGTTGGGGTAACAGTCAGTCACCCTAAACCGCTCCCACGAAAAGTTTGACAGTTGTTCATGACGTCATCGCTTCGGCTTTCGTGTATCACGTGCATTTTTATTGTTTTTGTCTAGAAGCAGCAATTTTTAAATTTTATATCTACTTGTAAAAATAAAAATAGCATTCCTGTTTATAATTCAATTTTGCATACACCATTCGCACCTACACGACAGCGCATCACGGACATCCTATAACCATTACAAGAGACTGCCTCGAAGTAACTGTTTATATAATTCTTGATGAAATAATGGAAACTGGTCACTTGTACGGTATGCAACAAGTGGTTCTTTTTAACCAGGTAGCTTTTTTACATATTAAAGGCTGGTTCTCACTAGGGCAAAAACGCCACGACGGTGAACGTCGACGCGAAAAATTTCCGTTAGGCCTAATGCAATATTTTTGCGTCGACTGTTACCGTTGTGGCGTCCTAGTGAAAAGGCTTAGCAAAAACACGACGTTCTGTTTACAGGTGAAAAGTTTCCACAAGCACTTGCAGGTCCTGGCTCTCGAAAATATTACTTCTTGGCGGTTTCCTTGAATATGTTTTATTGAAGCGTCTATTACAATCTTGGTAGTAGTATTCGTTTATTTTTTTTTAATAATTTGATATTAACATAAGTAACATAATCCAATAAGTATTGTTTTAATGATAATTAACTGACCGAACTGACATTCTCGTCAAGCTCCGACTTAGACTTGCACTTGAACTGAGTAGCGAGTTATCGTCCTTGCTAGAAGTATATTTCGCCTTATCAAAAGTGACATAATTACCAAAAGTGTGTCTCTGTAATCGTTTTTGTAATGAATGTTACACGCGAAGTAAAAGTTGGCAAGGGAGGAGGGAGGGCATTCCTTGGGGAGGGAATGAAGTTCAAAATGATAAACACTGACGCCTGGTGAGAGCTGGAGAGGGTGAGTTGGGTTATAGATAGCAGCATTCATTAAATCTTTAGCATTGGAAAGTTTAGGAACTGGCACAATTTTGGTAATTATGTCATTTTGGCCTTAGGCATATTTAAAGACTAGGGGGCTCTGCGCTGAGAACTAAACATAGATTGCGCTCTGAAAATCTGTTCGGTGATAATTTTTCCTAATAGGCTTTTCTATAAAGTAATAATAATAATAATAATCAGCTAGGCTAATAGCCAAGGCACCACCTTAGGCCGAAGTCATCAAGCGACTTTTAAAGCCATTCATTCAGGTGGCCGGGTTACAATGCGTAGGAGGGTGGGGGAAGGCCTTCATGCCACACGAGCCTACAGCTCTCTACACTAACTATTACCGTTAACCTCAACAAGTTTTTATCAAATTCGGGGGAAATCCCCTTAAACCAGTGGGGAGATAACTTGCAAACTCAAAGCGGAAGGAGTTGTTCCGAGTTTTCACCCATTGCCACAAGCTGGGATCGAACCCGGCTCCTCTTGCTGCTGCGTCATGGGTGACGTATCGATGCCGTTTTACTACGAAAAGCTCTGGAGATATGTGTAAATTCGACTAGGCCCCCACGTTTTGAAGTGAGAGAAAGGCTAAGAAACCGTCTCGACATAGACATTCTCCCTAGGTATAAATAAATATATTCTTGATTCTAATTAATCTTTATGTATGGATTTTTCCCGTTTGTCTGCCGAATTCAGACAACCCGATAATACTCAGAAAACTTTTACATCTCATTATTAATTTAGGTTGATGTTGATGAAACCCCACGCAACATGCCTTTCGATCTAAAATAGATAGTCAGTCGGTTCAAATTTAGTTCCCTCCATATTGTGAAGACACTTCCCTTACTTCATAAGGTCGTCTGTTCCGTCGACGCTATGACGTAGCGGAAGCGAGTCATCGGAAGATAGGGGGAACGGAGTTTCCACCCACTGCCTTTCGAAAACGACTATTTGAAAAATAATACCAAGAAGGCTATTCTGTAAAAATCAAAAATGACAAAAAAACCTCAATCCGTCAAAAATGGCAATGCGCACGCGGAGAAGGTGCGGATATCGAAATATCAAACTATCGATTGTGTGAGTTCAATTTTAATTAGTGGCAGTATGTTACGCTATATCCGGTATTTTAGTCAAATCACGAACTAAATGCTTAAGCGGAGGTAAAATACCTGTTAATTTTTGGCGCCCAAGGGTTAAATTGGCACCATCGACCGTAGGTCGAAGCATTTCATTAAAATCGCTAATGTCGGCATTACAGACCGCCATGATTTTCAATTTGACCAATGCTATCGATAGTTTGATATTTCGATAGCAGCCTCTTCTGCACACGCGCAAAGTCATTTTTTTACGGATTATGACTTTTTTGGCATTTTTTAATTTTACGGAATAGCCTCCCTGCCAATAACTCAAAACGGGAATCCATACTTCTACTTGGAATGCTTATCGCGGCAGATTTTCGTATCGAGGAGGCTGACGGTTTGTTTGACGTCACTATGTTAATTTAACATAGGATATTTTTTCTCTCGTAGGCGGGGCCAAAGCCGTCAGAGTGATCCTACCATACGCGATACGGCAGGATAAGCATTCCAAGTAGAGGTATGGATTCCTGCTCATAAATAAAAATGTAGCTCTAGAAATTAAAAATATTGTTCATTATTTGGCGTTTCATTTTGAACGTTTACTCGTTCACACTTTGTTCCAATGAGAACATTTTAGATGACTTAGAACCACATTGATGTATTTGATCAGATTGCGTTCAATTTATTATTATTAGAAAAGTATTTTTTAAGAGTTTAAATTTCGCGAGTCGTGGACTTCGAATGGTAAAACGAGGCTATTTCGATATTTATAAGCGTCAAACTTACTCGCGTTAGGTTACTTATGGTAAAACGTACGTGTTGATCTTTGTCCATTGACGGCGGGGAAATACTCGAAATACAGACATCGGCAAATGGCTCGTTAAAGCACGAACACTTCGATTGGAGATGTAAATAAAAGATATAGGAAGGGTCGAGGTCTCTTGGTTCGTAAATAGGTTATAACAACGCAGCCTGTACTACGTTATTGATACCATTAAATCGACATTCGAGATAAATGGCGGAACGCCCCTCAAAATATTTATCATCCGACGCGCGACGCAATTTGACAAACCATTACGGACCTAAATAGCGAAGCCTACAGTCGGGGCGCACACCCTCGCGTTGGCCCGCGTAACAGTAGATAAAACACGCAGCGAGGCTCTTTTTAGTCTGTCCTATCTGTAGCGTTTGTTTCTGACGCGCGCCGGCCGTTGCAAGTACGCGAAGCGCTGTTTCCTCTAACAATCCCCGAGACAGAGAGAGCTCCTCATTTGAACGCGCTAAGTAGAAAACCATCATCAATCGGCGCGCGATGTGCCCGTCGCGCGTTCGTTAATTAAGTTCTTTCAATCTACCTCCCATCTTTTATACGCAAATTTCATCAGGACTTTTTCTTGAGCGAAAAAGATCGATATTTCGCGTCTAAATTTAAACCTGGAATAAATTAATAATGAACTGTTGGAGTTCCAAAAACTCGCGTCAGTTTTCGTCATTCGAGTTTTCAATCTCAAAAAGGACTATGATTTTTACGTCCAATTTTTATGTCATTCTACTTTTATGTGAGTATTTATTCATTTAACCGTTTTTTCTTTTGTTTTTTTTGTCCATTTAGCTGTCAAAATAAATATTTAGAATTGTTCGCGAAATAAATAAACGAAAGTTAAAATTTATCCTCTTTGGCTATTTTGTTGTCAATGAACCATTTGGCGGGGGTTTTAAGTTATAGTCGAAATTGTATCTGAAAAGTGAGTAAAAATTTTAGAATGCAAATTTTATTCGGTATTAAGGTAACTCTATCCGGTTAGGCCTAGCTTGATTTTTATTTATTTTTTACCCCTACGTACAAAAATTTACATCTTACACAAGCTCGTATTTTACGCGCGGTTACGTAACGATATTTGTAATGTAGCATCTAGACGCATCAACTAAATCATACAAAGAATTATGTCACCTTTTTATTATCATTTACTCGTACAACAAGTTACGTAGCTTTTAATTTTTGTAATCGGAACGTAATTTGCTTAATAAATTCACGAAATTTTATCCGAATATAATGGTAGGTAAGGTGATAACTACGTCATACGTAAGAAGGCAGTATAGTTTGTAAATGTTTAAAGCGATATTCAAAACTCCACTAACGTGTATCTGCTCAATTTCTCATTAATTTAGAAGAGCGACTCCTTCATTCGAAAAATACGTTTCGAGAATTTATCTAATCACTTAAAATATCAGGATACAATAGGAAGTATCATAATTTTGTTTCGTTTCGAACGTTTTTAGGGTCAGGGGGAAACTACGTCGAGACAGAATGGTTTATTTTAGGGGCACTTGCCATTTTTTAGTCCGGCGCCATCTATGCGCCAGAATTATAAACTGATTAAACTTTTTAATTTCGTCTGATATGGTCGTAAAAACGACGAACTTCCGCTTTCCGTGTCGCCTCTGGTTCACACTTCGACGTTGTCATTAAATCCGTCGTTTCAGTGGTAGCAGAAGCATATAATACATCTCTTACGAGATAAGTATTCACCTAACCTATCTTGCTTATTCACGTACCATAAAATATGGTTTATTAATTAATGACGCCGTGTCATTTTTAAATTTTACATCTTCAAAGGGAGTTTGATCAGGCCCGTCTTAAGACCTTTTGGGGCCCTGGGCTAAATTATTTCTTAAGACCTTTGCGATCCCCAACGGTCAGCCTTTGTCAGTCCGTTGTCTAAATTCAACTACACAATAATCAAACCAAAACTTTTCAAAAGTATAAGATAAGACTACTGAAAATAAGATTTTTACCGACAGTGACTCGCTGTTTGGTTTTAGAAATTGTAGGTACCGTATGATACGCGATGTGGCGATGAGTCAAATTACTTTAGACGTAACTAAAAGATACATAATATTAAATGAGCATAATTAATATTTACCAACTAAACCCTTATCCCTAGCCGGGGCCCCAAAACTGGCTGGGGCCCTGGCCTGTAGCCCATTTAGCCCATGCCTTAAGACGACCCTGAGTATGATCAACAAATTTAATATTTCTTTCACCAGATTTAACAGAAGCTAGAACTGATCGGCGCTAGTTGCGTTAAACACCAGTCGTAACGGGTAGCAGATTAATTTTTTATTTAGTTCATACTCTCTTTAAGTGACAAATTTCATAAATTTATTTATGGTTGACACCAAAGATAGAGCAGCTCTGGGGTATCTGCAAATTGGGTATAGAGGGATATAGTATTGAGAGCTTTTCATTTCGCTTTGTCCTTGGCTGTTTTAGGAATATGGTGCCCTTTATCTAATGAGGCTGGAGGTTAAACTTTAAAGCGCTATTTTATAATTAAAATTGAGTATTAACGTTAAATAAAAATTAAGTATTAATTTTAAATCAAAATTAAGTATTAACGTTAAATCAAAATTAAGTATTAATGTTAAATCGAAATTAAGTATTAATGTTAAATCAAAATTAAGTATTAATGTTAAATCAAAATTAAGTATTAACGTTAAATCAAAATTAAGTATTAATGTTAAATCAAAATTAAGTATTAATGTTAAATTAAAATTCAGTATTAATGTTAAATTAAAATTCAGTATTAATATTAAATCGAAATTCAGTATTAATATTTAGTTAAATTCAGTAATAATATTAATTGAAATTCAGTATTAATATTAAATCAAAATTCAGTAACAATAAAATCAGTATTACATTAACATTAACAATAAAATCAGTATTACATTAACATTATCAATAAAATCAGTATTACATTAACATTAACAATTAAATTGAAATTAACAATAAAATTAGTATTACATTAACATTAACAATTAAATTAAATAAATGTTAAAGACGTATTACTTATTACCAAATATTCGGTTTCACGAATTAAACGCCGGACTACATTTGGCTTTTGGTTGAGTTGTTTGTTTTGGAGATTGCGGTTGGAAGAAGCTGGAAGTGGTAGCTTCTGTCACTGTCAAGGAGCGCAAGGTTTCCGCAGTTTGAATGTCTGACAAACTTTGCGCGAACTATAGGTGGAAGTAGTCCAATTGCTAGTCAATCTTTTCGCCAGGGAAAAAAACGAAACAGAAAAACTGTTTTAAAATAACTCTGAACGTGACAATACGTAAAGTAAAAGAGAAGGTTTTCGGAGAAGAGCCAACCGAGGCTTAGCGTTGACATTTTAGATTCGGTTTCGGTTTATATTACGTGGGTTCAACGTTTTTGGCTGGGCACGATTTTGTAGAGGGTGTTTCACATATATTCGACGGTAACAGTTCAAAGCTTTTGTAGATATTCGAATAGTTATCAAAAATGTATTTACAGAAACCATATATTTCTGGTTCTTTTCCAGTGATTTTCATTTCTTTTTTTCATTTTCTATACTCAGTTGCGGGTTAAGGCTGGTTCACACGGGCAGTGTTTTCCTGATTATCTCTATTTTCTAGTTCTACCGCCTTTTCCCGTTGTTCTGGCGGACGGGAAAACGACTGTGCACACGGACAAAATTTAACTTACCCTGGAATTGTTTTTAGGTATTAAAAGTACTAAAAATAAATGATTATAACTGTTTTTAAATCTTATCTATGTTAATTAATTAATGATCACTTTGAAATATAACGCAATAGACCGTATTTTCCAAAATTATAACGCTCCGGTATATTTAGAAATTCAACCGTAAACCGGCCAAATTCGAAATTCCCGCCGCCGATTTACAAATGTATTAGATATTTTGCCTTTCTTAACCTGCAACTGACAAGGAGACTATCCGAGGTGTTACACACCGATTTCGTTCAAACTCGGGGGATTGGTAGACCTTTATGTAACTTGAAAAATCCTAAAGGTATTTTATTCAATAGGCAACGGTTTTGCCATGGCAACGAAAAATGTTTTTGACAACATAAAATTGAAATTTTCCCATTGAAAATAACATGGGATTTTGACCAATTCCAAGGGCCCTCCCCCCCCCCCCCCGCCTGTGAAACATTTTACAAAATTGAAAACAAAATTAAAATACCAAAATTATAAAAAAAAAGTTATAAAAATTGACGAAAAAAATAAAAATTGGTCACATTTTGATCAATTTTTTTAATTTTTTTCACAGGGAAATCGGTCAAAATCCCATGTTATTTTATGTTGTCAAAAACATTTTTCGTTGCCATGGCAAACCCGTTGCCCATTGAATAAAATCCCTTTAGGATTTTTCAAGTTACATGAAGGTCTACCAATCCCCTGAGTTTGAACAAAATCGGTGTGTAACACCGCGGGTAGTCTCCTTGTGAGTATAATTATAATACCTCAGTATTTATTTAAACCAAGAACGTATTTATTTAAACCAAGAACGTATTTATTTAAACCAAGAACGTATTTATTTAAACCAAGAACGTATTTATTTAAACCAAGAACGTATTTATTTAAACCAAGAACGTATTTATTTAAACCAAGAACGTATTTATTTAAACCAAGAACGTATTTATTTAAACCAAGAACGTATTTATTTAAACCAAGAACGTATTTATTTAAACCAAGAACGTATTTATTTAAACCAAGAACGTATTTACTTAAACCAAGAAGTATTTATTTAAACCAAGAACGTATTTATTTAAACCAAGAACGTATTTATTTAAACGAATAGCTAAGGCTACCTCCGTATGACGGAATTAATAACAACATAATTACCAGTAAAACAGCTTTAAATACGCAATAAAATTTTACAATCTAATGTTTTTTAAATTTCATTGCATAATTAAAGTTGTTTTTTTTGTAATTAAGTGTTTATTAAAATAATTATCTATCTCCCTATTCTACCTATGTTAAAAACGGGTAGTATACTTTTTAGGGCAAAGCCTAAAAAATTTACTTAACGATAATGGACTGACAAATATCAGCCCAATGGTGTTCGTCCGCTTTCCAAAAAGTAAATTATCCCGTCGTCTGCCAGTTTGTAGTATGATCTGATCATCTGAATAAGGGTTTTTGTTCAATCGCGCACGCGCCGAGAAAAGGTGAAACAGCCATTTATCGACGAACTATTTCTTGGCCTTTTTATGGCCTCATCAAATGTGCACCTACTCGAGTCACAGCTCGTCCAAATGATATTACTAGGAAATTTATTAGTTAGATAAAAATCCAAATTTAATCCGCGAATTGACCTGTTTGGTAAGCTTAGAGGCACCTAGCGACCACCGCTAGAAGTTCCTTCACCTGTCCTGAATTTCATTTGCTAAGCAGACGCGTTGTCGTTTTTTAAGCGCTAAGCTAAACGGCACGAAAATGCAGCCGTTAATCGAACTACTCACGCTGGCCGATAGAGGGCTGTGTTACGCGAACAGACTAGCCGCTGTTCGGTTTTGCAACCTCGACTTCTAACACAATTTTAGTGGTGGAATGTGGCTTTTGAACGTATTTGATCGGTTTCGTTGGTTAAGTTTTATCGAGGCATTTCATTTAGTCCGTGACACGATGCATTTCAAATATAACGGGGCTAAATTGAAAAGGGAACAATATTTGGAAATATGAAATCCTTGAAAGTCTGTCATTACTATTTGTGTCAACCTATATACATAGCTACGGAGCGCCATTAATCTAAGTCGCAATTGCTTTTAGTCTAAACTCTTAAACAAATATTTAACTAGAAAAATAAAGCATGTCATCGAAATGTCTTTGCGAATGCTAATTTTCGGCATGAAATAAATTGATGGTGGTATCAAAGGTATCTCTTACGTCGTTAGTAGGAAATATCCATCTGAGCAATAAAAGTGAAACATTCGCGAGTGACTTTACAATTCAGAATTGAAAACTTACATAAGTTACATAAGCCTTAATTTTGTTTGGAAATTCTAAAAAAGTATATTTATACCCATAGAGATAGAAAAGAAATAGAGGCACTATTGTATCTGGCGAAGTTGACCGCGAGTGCCGACCCCCTTATCGCCAATGTAGGAAGCCATGAGATGGGCAGATTACGTGGCGCCATCTACGCGCGGTGAAATTAAATACATTATGCCTTTTGGAAAATCAACTGTCATTTGATGTAAACAAAGGAAGGATAGATGGCGTTGCAAATTCTGCCCATCTCCGCTTTCATGCATGCGCGGGTGGGGGGGGGGGGATTAATTTTCCCGGTCAAAAACAGGGGTGCCTTAACGCGGTAATCTTCCCTCTATTTCTTTTCTATCTCTATCTCTATGTTTATACCCAATAGAGGGTTAAAAAAAAATAAACAAGCTCGCCAGTCCTCTTCCCTACGCTAGAATCACCTATGGCCAAAAAATATTTATTTTCAAGATTTTCCGTTAAAATTCGATCTTTGAAAGTTCTTCAGCTATAACAAATCCAAAGGCTTAGTGCTCTTTTAAACGTTAATTTTGGCTTAATTACAAATTAGATCTTCAACGTTAACCAAAATAAAGGTATTATTACCTTTTAACTGATTTGTTTTGATCCATGATGGTTTTCCGTCTATTTCAGTTTATTTAAAATAATTATCGATAATCCATTGAAGTTTACAAACAAATATAAGAGATCAATGACTAAGATACGACCGTGAATATGTTTTGAAGGGCAGCCATGTTTAAGTTTCACATCGAATGTGTTTAGCAGGCACCGGTTTAGCTATTTGCTCAATCATGCGAGGCGGGCTTTGGCTTTGATGTATCGAATATTTCAGAGATTTCAAAGGCTAGCTGGGACAATCAGGTGGTTCAAAATGCTAATAGTCCAGGCAACGAAAAGGTATAGAGGGAAATGTTGGGAACACAATTTTTGACTTGGTAACTTTGTTTGGACTAGTTAGGAGGTGAACATATCAAAAGCCCCCGCCCGTAGCCCTTGAGCCGGGGGGGAGGAGGGGTTTTGAAGGTCCCATTTGTCGGGATTTCGCTTATATCTCGGAAACTATGCGTCCTAGCGACATGGTCACTCTATACACAATGAAAGCTGATTAAATTTGCTACAGGTCTTACTCAGTCTTGGTTTTTGATATCTGGCATAGTTTTCGAGATATCCGCTCTTGAAAGTCTGTAATTTTGGGAAAAAAACATTTTGGCCTCACATTTTTTGCTCTTTTTGACCGGATAACCCTTCAACGATGCTCCCAAAAAAATTAAATCCCGCCCATAGGGTTGTGGAACATTAAATTCACTTCAATAATATATATTACTTTACTATTTTATCTATTTTCCTTCCAATGTTAAAGCAATTTCAGTGTTGAGCGTGAAATCTGAAGTTTTGCGACAACTGCCGACTAATGAATCTTTCAATTTCTCACCATTCCCAGTCAACGTATTGGCCAAAATATGCACCATTATGTACACATAGTGAGTACTGGACGTCTAAATAGCACAGATACTCATTTTAGAATATATACTAGTGGGGCCGCTGACAGTGGCGGCGCTAGGGGGTAGGCCAGGTAGGCCACTGCCTACCTTCAAATTTCAAGGGGGCCCCAAAATCATCCTATAAATTGATCTAGAAAGGGGCTCAAAATTCTCCCAAGATATAAAATTCGCTAAAAGAGGCAATAGGCGAATCTCATTAATTCCTTATATAAAATGTATAACGAAAAAGTGATATTTGAGTCTTTCATTGTAAAATTTATTCCAGGAACCAAGTATATTAAAAGGTTTTAATCGTAATTATTTATTCAAGCATTTTGTTGAAAATGGGGGGGGGGCATTCATTTGGTTTGCCTACCCTGGTGAAAATTCCTGGCGCCGCCACTGGCCGCTGACCAGGCGACCAGCATCCTCACACTTAATTAAAGATGACCTAGACCATTTTAATGGGAAAATATGTTGCTATGACCAACGCTGTGCATATATGAGTGTCTATAAGGCAATGGGATAGTGACGTGAAGTGAAATCACATTGGCTAGTGGGCTGATTTTGCCATCACCCCTCTCTTTACTGGCTTTTTAAAGGGAAACTATCCCTTTTTCACCCACTTTAGAAACATCAGGACTCGATGCAGTCACTTCCTCATCACATACAAAACACTTGCTGGTCATTTTGACGACACAACACTCATGACATCGTTAAATGTGACACCAAAACATCCCACTGAAACAAACAAAACAAACTATGACAAAAACAAACAAATGAGTGCCCAATTAGGTTATAACTAGCAGTAAAGCATAAAAACAGTTCATTTTTGTGTAAAAATAACCTAACCATGCCACAAAATGCTAGCCGAAACGCTAAAACTATGAGACGCATTATCGTAGCGATCGCCGTCTATTATTTATGTTAGATACAATAAATCTTCAATAAAACAGCTAAAAATAACTTAAATTAATTAAAAATTAGATTATTTACCTTCCAATGATGTATTATTTTATTATTTACTAGCTTTAATACCCGGCCTCGCCCTGGGTCTTAGTTTTAATGAATTAGATCTGATTTGTACGTAAGAAAGGTATATCTCGAAAACTATGCAAGATATCAAAAACCAAGACTGAGTAAGACCTGTAGCAAATTTAATCAGCTTTGATTGTGTATAGAGTTACCATGTCGCTAGGACGCATAGTTTCCGAGATATAAGCGAAAACCCGACAAATGGGACCTTCAAACCCCCTCCTCCCCCCCGGCTCAAGGGCTACGGGCGGGGATATGTTCGCCTCCTAACTAGTCCAAACAAAGTTACCAAGTCAAAAATTGTGTTCCCAACATTTCCCTCTATACCTTTTTTTGAGCATTCGTTGACTGGACTATAAATACTTCCTCCATAACTCAAAATGCAAAATACAAAATGCATTTTGAAAATTGGTTTTTCTAAATGTAAAATGGTTTTTGCAGCTCAAAATACAAAATAAATTTTGAAAATGGTTTTTCAAATGCACTCTGTTTACTTAAAATTATTATTTATATTTTAATTATTAATTATTAATTTATAATTATTTATTTATTATTATTAATTAGTAATTAATAATAATTACGTAGAGATTTCAAAACCATCCACTCAGCCAACGGATAATTATTTATTTATTATTATTAATTAGTTATTAATAATAATTACGTAGAGATTTCAAAACCACCCACCGTCTACTTCTGAGTAAGTGAGTAACTGAGTATCGCCATCTATGATTACTTGGGAGTAAATAGCAGACGAACTTTCTCTACATGATCCGCGGTCAGGGTTGGACATAAGGCACTAGTCACGGCATTTGACTACTAAAATAAATGCTCTGACTAGTCAATTTGACTAGTGAAAAACTTACCTAAGTATTCATAAATAGTCAGCTAGTCTTTAAACAGGTGGCCGGGTTACAATGCGTAGGAGGGTGGTGGCAAGACCTTCATGCCACGCGAGCCAACAGCTCCCTACACTCACTATTACCGTTAACCTCAAGTTTGTAAGTTTGCGCATTTTTCTCGTTAGACGAGTTTGTTGCTTTGGGTAATTAAGAGCTGTTTATGAAATTACGTAAAAATTAACTTTCTGACACTTCTTTCCCTACGCAACGAAATGTAACAATTGGAATACCACACCTCTAAATAGGTCTTTCTATTAAGTAACATTGGCCTTCCGGTTTTGATGTTACTGCTGCACGGGTGACGTATCGATGACGTTTTATTACGAAACGTTCTGGAGATAAGGGTAAATTCGACGAGGTACCAGGTTTTTAAGCATAAACTGAACTAATTTCTTTGTATTCGTGAGTCGTGACATATGAACTACATCAAAACAAGTTCAGCAAACGTTGCTTATTTTATAAAAAGCATATTACGTATTAAATACTTAATACCATAAATATACAAAACTTATTAAATTTCATTCAAAATTAAGCCTATTTGTTTATTGTTTTACCTCTTGAAAATTAAACATACTATTATAAATAAGTATTAAATTGATACTGTAACTTAATTTAATTGATAATTTAGGTTCCTGTATAAAAATATCATATGTTACGTCACATTTGAGTGACATTTAAATTTAAAAACCCCTCTAACTAACTTACACACTTATGGAACGTAATTATTGACTTATGGGCAGGGTTGGCTAATTTAAATCAAATTGATTTTAGTCAGGGTTAAAATCAAGATTTAAATAAAGAATTTTTTTTAAAAAAATCATTGATTTAATTCACACAATGTATTTCAATGGAGGAATGAAAAATGACAAAAATAGGTTCTTAAAAAATTCAAATACTTAGAAAATCTGAGCAAACTAAATATATTATAAAGTAATTAAATATAATTAAGATTTAATTTATTTGAAGATTAGCTAACTGCTTATGGGTGAAATATTTATACATCAAAAAGAATTGGAACACATTGGTGAAATACGAACGGCCTGAAATTATTAGGTGTTTGTTTAAAAAAAACCGATTGGCAACTATAAATATAAAACTTTCCGTGAGCTAATTTCAAATTGAAATGTATAGAGCTAGAGGTAGTAGTCAGTTTCGCGGAATTTCTTTAAAAACGGCGATATTTTTTGTTTCATCTTATCTGTGGTTCCTTACTCTCGGGCTTCTGCGGATCGCGAGAGGCTGCGAGTTCAAAATTCTCACTTTTTCTATTTTTCCGAATTGCGCGAATGCCAAGCGCCGTTGACGCGACGCTCATTTCAACGCGAATTTTTTAGTACAGCAGTGACAGCTTCGAAAGTCCAATTCGAGGCCGACAAACCAGGAAACCTCGATTACAAAACGACAGGAAGTACTAATATTATTAGTTTATTAACCAATCTCCCCTGTCGGAGGGAACAACGACCAATTTGTGTAGGAAGAGGACCCTTTTCTGAAAATAGAAAAATGTGTTTACTCCCGCTATTTCCCGAAATTCTGTATTTTTACGCTGAAGAATAAGAAACAAAAAAGACATTTAAAAAAAATCGATTGAAAGGAAGTATAACTAATAGCATAAGTGTATAATATTGTTACATAAGTGTGATATTTCATGTTCTTCACATGCAAAAGTTTTACTGAGAATTATTCACAAGACAGACTGCATTACGGGCTTCGTCGCCGTTTTTCTGATTATTATTACTTCTTAAAACAGGATATGGAACCTCATAGAGATATTTTTTTACTATACTTTTTTCAGGGTTTTTTTTTAAATAAAAAAATTACAATTATTATAAATTTATAATTATATAACAGAAATATGAAAATATTTAAATAATTCTTTTGCATTAAGGGAAAGTGCATTACTTGAAAGCTGAACATATTCAACGGGTAAGACATAGAATGTTAAATTTTCTTAACTATCACAATTTCCTTCCAGTGTTGCCAGATTGAGGGAAGTTTCCCACATCTAGGGAAATTTTGACCCCTAAAAACGGTAAATAGGGAAATCCGAACAAAAATTAGCTAAATCTAGGGAAATTCGAGGGGGAAAATTATTTTAATCAAAGCTAACATAAAAAATGGCAAACCTTCGTTAAATTGACTTATTATGAAAAGTCAATTAATACAATCATAAGTATTTTGTCGGATTCGCTTTAGCTTGCAACTATGCAATTTTTATGGCAATTTGGGAAGTCGTCTGCTAAATAACTGGCTCCATCCTATATAGTACAAACTAATTTTTGTACTGGTAAAATTGTTCCTAGTTTTTATTCATTGCGAGATTAAAATAAAAGTATTATTTTCTTCAAGACATTTGTTATTTTCGTTTTACAACGTCCCAAGTAATTGTTTTACGCAAATATCATTGTTTTTCGTGTTTTGGAAAACTAGGGAAATTTTAGTCCAAAAAGGGAAATTTCAAGGGTCGGAAAGGGAAATTCCATTTTCGCGACCTGGCATCAAAATTCCTTAACGGTACATTTGAGGTTAGCCTTCACGCATTAAATGTTTTGCAAATCAGAATAAAGCGGGAAAAAAATATCTCGATGTGGTTCCTTATCCGGTTTTAAGTAGTACTATGACCATAGACATAATAAATAGGATAGACCCCCGATTTTACGGGGGGCGGGCTCGCAAAAAAAATTGCATATTCGGGTACCCGATTACTCGAATAAGCTGCTCTCTAAACTCGTCGAGTATTAGTTTTTTCTATCCTCATTGCTTCAAAGTTGAAAGAGGGGTTTTGGGGGACAATAAACGGTACTTACAAAGTTGTGGAAACTGTGGTTCATTTAAATTAAAGGAATATTTTTCAGCATTGAAAGTTACTTTATACTCCATTTAAATTTAATTTCATAATTACTTGAATAAAACCAGCTCCTAATCAAGTACTCGATAACCCGACTCATTAAAAATATTAATTTTTTAGTTACTCGACTCGAATAAGAGAAAGTTTCCCCTTAATCAAGTACTCGATTACTCGACTCGACTTTAATATTACTCGACTAAAACTAAAAAATGTCACGTGGCTCAACGAAGTTAACGATGGTGTGCCAGGCAGAGTCGAGAATCATATGTTTTCGTATAGAGTTTATAACACTAAAATTTTAATTTCAAGTCATGAATAAGTAGATTGATTTAATGGAAACTTTTACAAAAGGTATGTAAATTTTTAATTATATATATATTAATATCTTTTGGTTTCAAATAATTCGTTTAAAATTGTTGTTTAATTAAGCCAAGACTTAAGTAACCTAACAAGTGAAATTGTTTTCTCCGATTGTTTGCTTAAATAAACAATACACACGAAATATACCGGTATTGTATTCTTTTCAACAACTGAGTCAAAATCTAAAGTTTCCTCTACTGATTTGTTGCTCAAATTAAAACCTTCCGCTTCACGTTCATCAGGAGACCAGACTTTATTAATACCGCTCGCTTCTGAACCCGACTCGTCTGTCTTTACTACACTACCACTTCTACCGTAACATTTCTGCAACAAATTATGTTTTAACTGTATTTTACTAGAAAAACATGGTTATTCTTATTGCTTAAACCATGGAGCAGAATATCTTTCTTGCCCTAGTAAAATACTAGTAAATTTCCTAAAAACAGAGGGCTTTCTGCTCCATAGTAATAAATTTTCACGCTTAAACCTACACGAACAGATTTGTGATCAAAGAATGTGTCACGTATTTCAATTTCATCAACTAAATTCTCAGTTGGAATGGTGTCTTGTAAACGTTTGTGTTTGCATTTAAAATCGGAATATTTTAGGCCAAAAAATTATAACTACAAACAAAGTCATTGTTGGTTGGGTGCTAATCATCACGATTCACAGCTTTTATCCACTTCGAAAACGTTTCAGGTTTAGAGAACGGAAACCTATAGTTTAAAACAATTATAGGCCTACATTTAATATAAATAATTACAAACTGTTACAACCAATGGAAAGAAACATTTGTGCTCGGATTTGTGGTGGTTAATTTATAATTTTGCCAATGAGCAAATGCACAACTTTTAACCATTTTGAAAAAAACAAATAAATTTCGCGTAAAAGTAACCATCAAACTTTTTGCGTCTAGTTAGGCTTAACTTAAACTTCGCGCTTGATATTTTTGCGACCGGCAGGTGGCGAATTTTCGGCCGTTTCCCCCGCGTCTGCTTTTTCTTACTGGCGTGTAAATAAAGGCTTGCCAACCCAAGCGCCAGGTGTCTATCCAATTTATTATGTCTATGACTATGACACGTATCACCATAATAAAATTCATAACTTTACCACCTTTACTACCCGAGCAACACGCGATTTACCATTTTTTTATTCGTAAGGTTGTTGAGATGCGGGGAAACGCATAATAATATTTAATTTTTGAAACACACACAAATTAAGATACGCGCGTCCTCGGTAACAAGCGGGATTTTCTCTTATAAACTTTTTCCCAGTAGGTTTTTTTGAAAAATAAAAATCAGGTAGTCGAGAGTATAGTTCAAGGCACGTGTATACCAAATATCAGATCTGTATACCAATTCCGAACAATTCGGGTGTTTTTTGTAACCATACGCTCTCACTATTAGGATGTTAGTGTAGCTTAAAACAATTTAAAAATTTATTTTATAATAATGCGGTACTTAATTTTTGAAAAGACCATTTTTTGACGTCAGTGCTTTGACACGGAGAAAATCTCTAACATTGTTTGGGATCTTCGGTAAAGAACGCCTCGGAGGTTAGATTAATTTTAAATTAAATTGTTTCTTAATTCGATAAAAAAAAGTCTGGCAAAGATAAAAATTTGAATACATTTTTTTTATGGAAGTCTTCTTTGGTTCTCGTGTGACGAAATTCATCCGATTAGAAGGGCTCCTCTTATCGCGTTGAGTTAAGCATTTTATTGTCCGATAACTAATTCACGAACCATAGAACCATTATCGTATTATTTCATAATAGTACGGGTAAAAGAGGGTAGCTCACCGGCAAAATTCGTCCCAACTTGCAATGTGGCCTAAAAATTCTATTTTGATGTCTACTTTGAGGATCCAATGAGTCCGCAGCGATGCGGGGTGGACAACACAGTTTTGGGGGGGGGGGCAAGGGGGGCAGGAGGGGGCAGTTGCCCCCTAAATTTGCTTTCACCGAATTGAGCCGTGTTTGGTGTTGTTCCCGATGGTACATTTCACCCTGAGTCGAATGCGACCAACCACATGCCCGTAAAATGAACCGTTTCCGAGTTATGGCCGAATTTGTACTGAATCGCGTGGTTTTTTCTCTAATATGAAAAAAAAATCCCCAAAGTTAAATTTAGCAATCCGGTCAAGTTGGGTATCGTTTCCGTAGTATGTTTTAACGTTGAGTCGAATGAGATACGCCGCGGATCGCTGGGACTAATAGTTTCGGAGGTATGACCAAAAGTACACTAATCAAAGGTTTTTTTCGGAATTTCACTAAATGTTGAAAAGGTATATCAACCATTTGGCCAGGACCAACCAAACTTTCGGATCGTACGTATTATTTTGTGCCGAATCGAATGAGACCAACCGCAATTCCGTAGGATGAATAGTTTCCGAGCTATAACGAAATACGTGGTGTTTTTTTTTCAAAAAGTTCGAAAATATTCATTTAAACCACCCCCCGTGTTTACAAATTTCTCCCCGGACGACCACAATGTATTCATCTTACATACTACTAAGTGCTGAATTGAATGAGACCAACCGCAGCGCCGTGGAATGAATAGATAACGAGTGATGACGGAATTTACATCAGATAATTGACATTTAATCCTCAAACAGGTTCTGAAAATGTGTGTGATTGCTAAATTTAAAATTTGGGGATTTTTTTTTCATATTATAGAAAAAACCACGCGATTCAGTACAAATTCGGCCATAAATCGGAAACGGTTCATTTTACGGGCATGTGGTTGGTCGCATTCGACTCAGGGTGAAATGTACCATCGGGAACAACACCAAACACGGCTCAATTCGGTGAAAGCAAATTTAGGGGGCAACTGCCCCCTCCTGCCCCCTTGCCCCCCCCCCCAAAAACTGACATCAAAATAGAATTTTTAGGCCACATTGCAAGTTGGGACGAATTTTGCCGCTGGAGACCTCTTTTTGGGCCTCTTTTACCCGTACTATAAACCCAGAAGAGGCTTAATACAATCCTTAATGTATTTATTTATACTCAGGGAGAATGAATATGTCGAGACTATCGACGGACACGTCGAGGCCCTAACCCCGTCACGCTAAGGGGGGGGGGGGGAAGGAGGCGGTCTTATTTTTTGCGTCCTCGCGGCAGCGTTAATCGCGTCGAAAAACGTAATTTTTAAGAACCAATGAAATTGCAGTATTATTTGATTTTATTAAAACGGAGGAGCATACCGTGGGCCCCAACGGGTGGAATTGGAAAAACGCTTAAAATAATCTCGACATATTCATTCTCCCTGAGTATAAATAAATACATTCTTGATACAATATTATCTTTGAAGTTTTTTCAATTGAATGACTTTGGCGCATTTTGATAATATTTTATGATGATATTATGATCATTATAAAAGTAAATGGAATCGAAAAAGTAAAGCCTGTTTTGTTTAAATAACAGAAAAAAATAGAGTGTTGTCGTCTGAAACCCCGTCGACGTCCCCATTGTAATTTGCCTACTGATAAAAAACGGTAACTGTCATGGCGGCCACTATTAACACTACAGCTGTGACGTTACAAGTTTTCAAAATCGTATCAGACGACAACACTCTATAGGAGGTTAAATAAATCATCCTCCTAGGAAGTCACCAAGAAGTAATATTTCCGAGAGCCAGGACCCGCAAGGTATTGTTTATATAGTGTTTGTGGAAATAATGGAAACTTTTCACCTGTAAACAGAACGTCGTGTTTTTGCCAAGCCGCAATTTGTCAAAAAAGCTACCTGGTCAAAAGGGAACGCCATGGGGAACGCTTGTTGTTGCCGTAAAGGTTAAACATTTCCATTATTTTAACAAGCACTATATAAAGTTCCAGACTTGGAAATAGTGATATTTTTTACGGGGGCCCCCGACCCCCCTTAAGTTTATTTTTATTGAGAGCCACTGGCCCAAGCGGGGGGGGGGAATTGGGGGAAAAATTTAAAATTAGGTAGGGAAAATAGGAAAATAAAAATTGGTTCCGTTACTTACATAACATTTATTAACTTTAAAACAAGCAATTATATTAGAATATCACACATAATCATTTGTAACGCTAGATCCCGCTCTCGTATAGGGTAGGAGTTTCAAAAACGGCGTACAAATCATGTTCCTTAAATTTCCGTAAAATGTTTAATAAATATTTTTTAATTAAATTGAGAGCCCCGGTGGCCCGCAACCCCCGTTCGAATGATTTATTTTAAGAGCCCACTGATTTTTATTAAGAGCCATTGGCCTCAAGACTCCCGCTAATTCCAAGTCTGATATAAACAGTGGCTTGCAGGTCCTGGCTCTCGGAAATATTACTTCTGGGCGATTTCCTGGGAGGATGATTTATTTAAGCGCCTATTAAAATTAATTTAAATAATGAACTTTTTTCTGATATTTAAACAAAACAGGTTTACTTTTTCGAGTCGATTTCATTTTATAATGATCAGGTCCTGGCTCTCGGAAATATTACTTCTGGACGATTCCCTGGGAGGAGGATTTATTGAAGCGTCTATTATTTCAGGTTGCCATAGTTAATAGTTAAGTTTAGTTGAATATTGGCGTATTTCCTAAACTAAACTGGAGAAATAGGTATCTTTTCGAATTCAGAAACATCTATTCTAGAAATTTGAAAAGTGTCCTTGTCATTGGCAACAAAAAAACTCATAACTGGAACTCTTAAAAAAGGGATATAGGTATAATGCCTCAAAGTGGAATCGCAGGTGTAACTGTTAACTACGTAGACAGTTTGGACAATTTCACAATGGGAAATGGGAAACGCGCGTTAAAATAATTATACCAAAATCCAAGTGTTCCTTTTGCGCGTGTCCTTTGACAAATTAGATCACAATGGCCTCTAGGGTACAGCCATACGTGTACAGTTCTTTGTACCGGTACAATAATACACCCGGAACAACCGCCTGTACTCTTGGTATTGGGTAAAGGTCACCTCACTTCTATCGAGTCGCCTTTCGCGCCATTTTGAATGTAGGATTACAAATTAAGTGCTATTTTCTTAAATGAAATATAAAAATTCCACTTTGTAAGATTGAGCCTCTCGTTCAAAAGTGATTTCCATCATAGGCGCAAAGGGTATTATACGAATCGGCTTATAACGAGTGTGTTTGTACGCTTCGAATCGAACATTTGTTTGAGAGGGTCGCTGTCAGTCGCTCGCACAATGAGCTGACATTAATCATACTACTACTCTAGAAATATATAGAAAAACTTGACACCAACAAGCTTGATGACCTTCGAAGTTGCCTAGCGTATTCGAGTACCTAATAGCGTGAAATATGGAGCGAGTTTAGGCGCTCTCAAGTACAACAAAGTGTTAGCTGTCAGAAATATTTGCCAATATAACTAATGGCATACCCTTATCTACGTTCATGCTATAAAGAATTGGACATTGTGGACATGACGCGTTTTCGCTTTTTACAAATTTCGATTGCAATGACCGAATTCCTTCCGTCGTTGCTTGAAATTTACTCAACACTTCCCATTTAGCCGTTGTTTCAACCGAATTGTAAAAGCGGATGTTAAGTGGGTTGTAGTCGGTTCCGACATGCCCCGATATGACTATGTTCTTACTTACTCCACAATTTTATTGTTGGGAAAATATTGAGTCACTAAATTTCGTCTTTTCGATGGTATGTTTTCTTTGTCTCGAGTAATAATAATTTTCTGGGCTTATATCGGAAAGAGCAATATTTACTTTAGAGGGCTTCCTGATCTTTTATATTCGAGTGTGAAGTGTTTATTTTATCCCTTTCGTTCCTAAAGATCAAGACTGTTGCTATAATAAATGGCTTCGTGGCTTCCGTTAAATGGCTTTTTCGCATTTGTTTATCTTTATCGTCGTAATAACGACGTTCATTTCAAAGGTCAACTGCTAAGAACACTCTGCTCGAAATTCGCAGTTTCTATAGAAACCCGTGGAATAGACGTTTCATTAGGGACTTGGCAGTATGAGCCATGCTTTTTCCAATTGAAAAAAAAGCAAACAAACATAGGCTGCGTTCAGTAACTCTAAAAAGGCTCAGCACTGAGCTCAACGGTCAGCGGTTTTTTACTGAACCTTTGACTTCCGGTTGAACAACGAAGTCATCGGCTGTAAGAGCAGGTTTTTACGTTGCTCAACGGTCACGTGACGTCGCAGCACGGACCAGGGTTGGACATAAGGATATTTTTTTGGTAGTCAGCCTGACTAGTGAGCCTCCTATCTTAATTTATTTTAATAGTCACTGACTAGTGGGGGTAAAATGTGGGTATAAAATCAAGAAGGACAGCCAACTTTTTGCTTTACCCGTCAGAATTGTCAGAATTAAAATAGGAGCTCATTATCACTTGAGTTACCTGATGCGATTTTTTTTTAAATAAAATGGGATTGATGAATGATGAATTTATGATATGCCGTTTTCGACATTATTTATGAATATTTAGTTAAATTTTTCATTAGTCAAATTGACTAGTGAGCCCCGGATTTCGATTAAATTTAGTAGTCAGAGCATTTATTTTAGTAATCAAATGCCGTGACTAGTGTCTTATGTCCAAGCCTGGCACGGAGTAAGGCTAGCTGCAGACGCCGCAACAGTCCATATTTTACGAAATTAACAACAAGCGTAAAAAGCGTTCAACAAGATCCTACGTCACGTTAGCAACGGTCTCAGCGAAAATAATTTTTCAGATGGTGACTGGTGAGAGCATCGACGATAAAAATTATGTTAAGCCTTAGCGATATTTTTGCGTCAACGTCCGCCATCGCGTCGTTTTTGCATTTTCAGAAATTAAAATGCCTTTAAAAAGTGAATATTCAACCAAGTAGACTTTGATTTGGCTTGAGTATGAATTGTAGTACAGTTGGCTTCTGTGGCTAGCCAGGCGAATCTGGTAACCAACCAACCGGAAATATTTCATTCTTGAAAAATATAGCGCCATCTGTCTTAACTAAATATCAACTAAATATGTGAAGAAATAGCAGACGACGTTTGAATTTTAATGTTATTCGGTTGAAGTATTCATCTAACCTATCTAAAATGTTAATGGAATTAAAAGTAAATAGACATACACCGAAAGTCTCTATTTTGAACCATACAGAAAGTCTATAATTTGAACCATGTAATAAACTACTTTATCTCCTCTCCGCGGTGTCTACTATTAGTGAAAATATCTAGTTACCTTGGTGTCTACCCCCTTCGCGGCGCGATACTAGTTGGGCATTGAATAAGGTACGTGCGTAAACTGGCCACAAACCCGAGAGCTTACGCAAAATCCCGACAGAGTCGTTAGTATCGTCTGACTCTACTTTCCCAAATTTCAAACTTTGAGGAGTCTTCTGATTGGTGGGAGCTCTTAGGGTGGAGGAAACTGGGGGCTTCCGTCTCTGATTACATGGAAACCATTTTCAAACGGGCAAGAAGGTTTAAATTCGAGACATTCTGCTTATGTCTATTTAGTTTTGATGGTATGCGATTGAAACAGGTATCTACGCAGGCTCCGGTTGATTTTTCATGTATTGAATTTCTACTAATATTTTATCAGGAAAATATGATTTATCAATAGGTAAATATCTATACGCAGTTTAATTTTTTCATTTCACATATTTAAGCGAAGCCTATTCGCGACCGAAACGAGTCTAGGTGGCGTAACGGTTCTAGCTTCCCCGAGGTAGCGCCTATGATCTAGCGTCTGCTACAGACATATTGAAAAGTCATAAGAACGTTTTTTTTTGACATAAACTTATCACAGAATTAGATTAGAGCTTATCAAAATATAAGCAAACGATGAAAAAATTATAGGAAAATGCAAGTATTATTATTTATAATGTCAAATTTACGAATAACGATGAGGAAAAACTAATAGCGTCTGCTTTAGCCGCTACCTATCTAGGTTTCAATCAGGCCCGACAAGAGAGGGGGGAAGGCGGTACAAATTACCGGGGCCCGTTCAGCCTAGGGGCCCGGGTTTCAACAAAAGAGGTATACATTTCCCGGGTTTCTCTCCGAAAAAGTATAGCTATCTCCAGTAGAAACGGCTCTCTTGGGGCCCGGAAGTTATATTTTACCGGGGCCCTGGCCTTCTCTCGGCGGCCCTAGTTTCAATGGTGAACCAAAGCGGGCGTTGCGATAGTTTTCGGTTGCTAATAGACTGGTGACTTGGCGGTAAATTAGAGTCCAATGGAATCCGCGTCGATCCCACGAAGGTACATGCTTCATTTAAAGGGCCTTACTTATCTCGTAAGAGATATATTATTAACTTCTGATATACGGAATTGTCTGGCATAGGCCACGCAACGCAGACGCTTTTCGATAGCCAAAGACAGACAGAACAGTAGCGGCGTAGGCTACAAATACATTTGACAAGAATAAAATCCTTTCACAGAGGTATTTCCATTAAGATGTAGTTTTTTAAATACACGAAGTCCTTCCAGATGGCACTAGCAGTTTCAAACGTAAACATTTTAAATAATTTTTGTTTCTTTCACACGAATTTTACGTGTTATTTTAAAAAATCAGTATTTCTTTCCTTCCGTCAAGAGTTGAAACTGGCGCCATCTAGTATAAATTAGAGCATCAAAATCGAACCTCTCAGAGTTTCACTCTAAATGTTTTTTCGCCTGTAAGGAATTTGTGAATCGGTTAATAAACTTACTAGTTTTGTAATTGGTACATCTCAATTGTCATTGTTGAGATCAATATTAAATTAAATTAATTATTTTTTAATTTTTTTTTTAATTTCTTTTGGCGGCGCTACTAATAGTGCATCCAACCCACACTCAGATAACAGTACCGTTGCATTATCAGATTTTTGCAATTACATTAATATATTATCAGATCAGTTGATAAGGGTCAAAATGAAATCACTGTACTTCAACTAGTTTTATTTTTTATAAATGAGTACAATAAAGCTATTATTTGCTGAGCTTGTAAAGCATTCGACCAAACATATTCGGATATCAGTTTCACCAGACTAATTAGGAATGAAAGTCAACGAACCTTTGCTAATTCAATATCTAAGTTGAGATTACGTCGCATTTAGGAACGTTGGTGGGCTTAGTTTGTTATGTTAATTAGTTCATATTCAATTAAAACTCTGTGACATGTGAAACTATATCTTCTTTACGGTCTAATACATTTATGGCTAAGGTTAGGCCCGCTCTAGAAAACGCGTAGGATTGAAGTATTATCACGCGCCGACTGTTTAGAATAGACTGTTTACAATAGACGTTCTATGGCGGGCTTAACTTGGCTAATAAGTTACACAATACAATCTTTTACAGCGCCTCCGAGACAAAACTCAAATAGAACCGCGAAGCTATTATATTTCTATGCTAATAAAAAACACGATACGCCACAAAAAATCGTTATAAAAACGTTATACGCTATCAGAAGTACATAATACATCTCTTAGAGATAAGTATTAATCTCTCTATATTGCTTAGGTTATACTAGTATAAATCCCGTACACTTTAGAGAAAAGTAATTTTTGTAATCTTGAAATCAACTCGAAAATCCCGAAATCTGGGCGAAAATCAGTTCTAAAATCTCGAAATCGGCCTAAAAAACCAGGAATCAACACGAAAATCGTGTTCTGAAATCTGAAAGTCAGTTTCTGATTACTGAAATCACTTGAGGATTCCAAATTCCGTACGCAAATTTTTAAAATTTCGGAGACCTCGGAAAAATTGCCGAGCATCCCCTAGGAGCGACAAACCCCACACAAGGAGAACGCAAGTAGGCAACCCGTCAAAAGTCGTGCATTTTCTTGCGTACAATTTTCATTGGCTAGACGCTTTAGCGCCTGCTGCCGTCGGAAGGGGAAAATTCGGAAATTATCTTCCCCCCCGCCCGTAAAACGTTCAACGTAAACGCTCGTCCAATGAAATTCGTACACAACACTGCGTTAGCGTGTTTAAAGGCTAGCTGCGTTCTCCTTGTGTTTGTTGCTCCTAGGCATCACAATGTTTCATACTCGATTTTTTCGATCTAAAACAAGACTAAAAGGACACTTCTCAAATAAAAGAAAAGTTATATACTTCTGATTCTAAAAATAAGGCTTTATCGGCGAGGACAGCTAAAACCTTTCAGCTCTCCCGCGATTACATCTCTATCTCGTCATAAACGTCATCTTTGATGGGCCGTTAGTCACAAATAACTATTCATCAATGAGGCTTTGGTAAGCCTCTATATAGGCTCGTAATCTACGACATAAAATTTATCCTTTTTTCGACGCAGTTAAAATTGATATATGAGGGTGACTCTCAACTTATCTTTCACTTCTCTTGTGTGGTCGGAAATATAAGTATTTAAATATCTCTTACTGCTAAATTTATTCGCTCGAAACACTTACCTTCGCAGCTTCCAATGCAGCGTACGATTAGAGCCTAGCGCCGCCGATCCAACGCCGCCGCCGATATTTTATCTGGCGCTGGGCCGTCGCCGCCGCCACCGAGTCATTTACTATTCGCCCCCGCCGATAAATTTTGATCCCACCGCCGCCGCCGATATTTTATCTGGCGCTGAGCCGCCGCCGCCGAATCATTTACGCCGACGCCCCGTCGATAAATTTTGATCCCGCCGATTGGTTTTTGAGATTTTCTATGTAACTTTATTTTTTTTTCCTTCAAAAACATTATGGAATTTTTTTTCAAAATTTTTAAAAGGGGGTAGAAACTTTAGCCCCTTCGCGCCGCAGCCACCGAAAAATTCACGCCGCCGAGGATTTTTGAAAAATCGGCGCGCCGCGGCGCCGCCGGGAGATATTCACGAAACGCCGCCGCCGACTCAAATCAAATGGGCATCTTAATATCATTGCCCACTTAAAGTCGTTACCCTGGAAACGAAAACCGGGGCGCGTTAAAATTCTAAGGATTCTTCCCTTGATAATGAGAATTCTTACTTCTCAAAATTTTGACGGTCCTGCTCACAGGAAGTGACGTCATCTCTTCTCACGAGTTCTCTTGAGAAGAGTGAGAATGTCTCCGAGCATTCTCACTTGCTCAAAAAGGGGGAAATTATAAATAAAATGGCAGCTAATATTCTAATCAGTTTACTTGATGCTGAAGAAAATAAACAGTATGATATTTTTGTGGACGAAAATGAATTTCAGGGGAAAATGAATTTCAGGGAAAACTGAATGTAAAGTTAATTTCCGATGAAATCGTCCTTTTAAATTATAAATAAAATGTTTTCTTCCTTACATGAAATCGTGTAAAAATAATATTTATATAAGGCTTAGTTTACAACGTTCGTGGCATTCTCGTAAGCCGCCATCTTTTGAGAATATTTTTACATTTGACGCTTTTTTCCGAGTTCTCACGGGGAGAGAAATTCTCACGAAGAACTCTTCTCAAGAGAAGAATTCCTTCTCAGAATTTTGACGCGCCTCAGGCCACACCCACGATCAAGTTACGGATTATGACTTATAAAACTAATATGGTTATCACGATAGGTATGTGTTGTAAGTTCGATTTACAGTTCGGAGAGAAGTGTTCTAAATACAATTCGGCTGCCCCATGGCAAAACCTTATAACTAACAAAATTTTGAAAAATTTGATTTTTACGCATCAGTATTACTAAGGCATGTACAAAAGTACTGTAAAAGTTTCAGGTAAAAGTCATAAATATTTATTTATTTATGACTTAAAAAATGGTTTTGGATTTTATAATTTTCGCATTAAAAACCACGTTAAATCTTTTAACTTAGGTTTTGAAAAAGTCAAATATCTCAAAATTACGATCGTGTTGGTTAAAAGGTTTTGCCATGGGACAGCCGAATTGATCTCGATATATATATGCAAATATTCTTTTATCTGAATTGATAAGCGTTTTTAACAAACATGCGAGGTTGATTACGTTATTTAATCTACAACAGTATGTCACTTCATATTTCTTTAATGGTAATTTTATAACCGAACCTATTTCCGGCTCTGACACTTGAAAACCTTGATAGTATAGTCCTTGCCAGTAGTAAATGTCACTTGCTCATATTTAGACACTAGGTGGGACTCTGTGCTGAAGTAAACACTTTGACTGCCCAATAACTCTGAAAATCAGTTCGGTGATAATGTTTTTCCAATTTTCATACTTATTATTTTACAAATATAATCAGCTAAGCTAATACCCAAGGCACCATCTTAGGCCTAAATCATCCAGCCATACCCAAGGCACCATCTTAGGCCTAAATCATCCAGCCATACCCAAGGCACCATCTTAGGCCTAAATCATCCAGCCACTTTTAATGCCATTATTCAGGTGGTTCGGCTACAATGCGTAAGGGGTTGGTGGCAACTAGGAGCAACAAACACAGCACCCCACACAAGGAGAACGCAACCAGTCACATAAGTCGTGGATTTTTTTGCGTACATTTTTCATTGGTTAGACGCTTTAGCACCTGCTGCCGTCGGAAGGGGAAAATTCGGAAATTGACTTCCGCCCGCCCGTAAAACATTCAGCGTAAAGGCTCGTCCATTGAAATTTTTACGCATCACTGCGTTAGCGTGTTTAAAGGCTAGCTGCGATCTTCTTGTGTTTGTTGCTCCTAGGTGGCAAAGACCTTCATGTCACGCGAGTAAACAGCTCTCTACACGGAACTTGAAAACTCAACGCGGAAGGAGTAACTACGAGTTTTCACCCAGTGCCACGCGTTGGGATCGAACCCGGCTCCTCTTACTTATTGGTTATATGTTACTTATGGTAGTACGTAATGTCAGGAAATTAGCGTTAGTGGGAAACTACCTCGATTCTGTGACGTTACATATTTCATATTTTATAGCCTAGAACTAGATGGATAGAGATTTTTAATATCCTTCTGATAACACTTTTTTCATTGATATGACAACAACAAAGCTCTCTTTTATGTAGCGGATGGTTTACTCTTGGACGAATAATTTCTGGACCCGAAACCAAATGGCGCGTTTGTAGCGCCGTAGTGTCAAGTATTGGAAAGATTTCTATCCAAATAATAAACACGTGCCCAATATTAGCGGACGACGTTAGGCCTAGCGTTCTTAGCTCGTCAGTCGTCACTGTCGTCAAAGCTTACACCTTTATTTCCATTTTTAAATTTATAATCACACAAACTATATATACAAAAACATTAAAGCGAACTTCTTATTTAAATTAATTAAATCATTACCCTTTCATTTTTATTCCAATACAATTATTACTGAATAATCTAAACCCTATTTAAATTCCAAAAGCCTCACTTCGATTGGAAACAGCAGAGCAGACCAAAGAATATAAAGCTTTATATTCTTTGAGCAGACGACGGAATGCGGGTCATCTGACATTTTTACGTGCGTGTTATTTCGCGATGCTCTTGGTAGAAGCGCTGACGGGCGATGCAAATTGTGGAACTGGGTATTTTGCTTAGGTTTCGAGTCCAATAATTATTCGTCCAAGGTTTACTTGTCTCTTTGGTCAGACATGGCTTTGTCATCCTAAAACAAGCTCTATTGTTTTGGAGCCCCCCCCCCCCCCCCCACAAGAGACTTGGTAAATAACCCGATGGTATGAAATTGACATTGGTGCCATCTAGGAACAAAAAACACCAAGAGAACGCAGCTAGCGTTTAAACACGCTAACATATAGGATCCTTGCGCTAACACAGTGTTGTGTAAAAATTTCGTTTGACGATCCTTTACGCTGCACGTTTTACGGAAAAGGGGAAGACAATTTTCCCCTTCCGACGGCAGCTGGCGCCAAAGCGTCTAGCCAATGAAAACGGTACATAAGAAAATGCACTACTTTTGACGGGTTGCGTTCTTCTTGTGTGGGGTGCTGTGTTGGTTGCTCCTAGGTGCCATGGTCGATCGGAAAGTACTTGCTTTAACTTCTAATGTACTTTAAAAAAAAATCCTTACGATGTGTATTTTTTTAGGTGCAGTAATGTTGGCGGTAAATTTCTCATACACTATGGCCATATGTAATATCTCATTAGTTTCACGCGGAACACGCAATTATTAAACTGTATAAATGTAAAGATTCTTATAATCCTTGCGCAATTGAAATGTTGCCATGGAAACCAAATCTCGAAATCGCCAGGCACGAGCTAAACTATAGATCAACAAATTGGCTGCGTTCAGTAACTCTAAAAAAACTCAGCGCTGAGATAAACGGTCAGCGGTTTTTTATTGAACGGGTTTTTTGACTTCCGGTTTTGCCGTCACGTTGCCCGTCCATTGAGCAACGATGTCATCGGCTGTAAGAGCAGGTTTTTTCCGTTGCTCAAGGGTCGCGTGAGGTCCCAGTACGGAGTGAAAGGCTAGCTGCAGACGCCGCAACAGACGATATTTTACAAAATTTACAACAAGCGTAAAAAGCGTTCAACAAGATCCTACGTCACGTTAGTAACGGTCTCAAAGAAAATAATTTTTCAGATACTCCGTTGCGAGTTATTGAACGCAGCCAGAGTTGAAAGAGAAGTAATTTAAGTCATATCCCGTGAATGAGGTTTCATTACATACTATGCATGTGTTGCGTTGACGGTAACCGATTCTATTCCGTCCTGACTTGATCTGATTTTTCTCAGACACTCTGTATTTGGTGCTTGCTGGTAGCATCGTAAGCATACGTCATAGCTAAGCCCCACCTTAAAACAGCCACCATGGCCGCGTTCAGTAACAGCAAACGGTTGGACCGTTGAATGCGCATTCGCTACTGTACGACCTTTTTCACTTCCGGGATTGACGTCACGTTTGCAAACGGAGAGTCAACGAAATAAGCGGCTGGAAGAGCCGGTTATTTTGTTGATAAACGCAATCGTGACGTCACAGCACGCGGGAAGGCGAGTTGCAGACGACACGACAGACGATATTTGATAAAATTTTCAACAATCGCAAAAAAGCGTTCAACAGACGTGGCGTCACGATTGCAAACGGAGATCAATGGTTAATTCACAATTTCCCCTCCGTTGAGCGTCAATGAACGCGGCCCATGACATAATTCTTCGGCAAAGGTCACGAGGCAAAACAACACATGATCCTGTTTGGTAAATAATCACGTAACCACCATGGGTGTCTTAATGTCATGGCCATCCCAAACGCGCTACCGTGGTTACGAAAATAGGTCACTCCCAAGAACAACCTACGAATTGAAACAGGCGCGAAGGTATCCTTGATCAAATGAATTTCAAAAGGTAAATTTTAGGCCGTTATGCGGTGTACGTAAAATTAGTCCCCATTCGCAACTGTCTAAAGCCTGCGAAAGTATGCGTTTCATTTTAATTAACCTAATTAATACTTATCTCGTAAGACTATAAGTGTATAATATTGTTACGTAAGTGTGACACATCCTAATCTTCACATGCCAAAGTTTTACCGATAGCTATTCACAAGACAGACTGCATTACGGGCTTCGTCGCAGTTTTGCGTCCGCTTGCTAACGCGTCACACGTAGCCTTTGACAGCGCCTCGCTAGGGGGATATTTTCTTGTTTTGATGACGTCACTACATTACTAGCTCTCAGTAAAATATTCCCCGAATTGACAAACTTATGGAACGATATTATTGACTTATGGTAAGAAGTATTATAAATTATGGTTGCACGGAGCCTATCAGGCCTTATCTTTACCTTAAAATGTACTTTACACCATGGATTAAATCCATGTTTACACCAACATTTATTGCACATGATTAAAAGATGATTTCGCGTAAAAGGCGCAGACTAAGTCGCCATCTAGCGACACCACGAAATGAATTATTGGTTTTCGCTTTTTTTAAATTTTTCTAAAATGTGTGTGTGTTTTTTTTTTATTTTAAATTTGATCACGTGTTTTTGCGTCGCGTTTTGGTATTGTTCGTAGTCGTGGCTCTAGGTAGAGTGAAAAAGCTAATTTTCGTTTGCTTTTGTTGTTTGATGGTACAGCTTCCATCTGGGCGTCTTTTTGCGGCCCGACGACGGCATGGGATTATAAGGGTGACCAAGGAGTCGATAAATGGCCCGAGATGTATCCTTCTTGCGCTGGCAACAGGCAGTCTCCAGTTAATATCACCACGACCCACCTCGACAAGACCCTCGGAGAGATCAAGTTTGCCAACTATACTATGAAGATGCACAATCCGGAACTATGGAACAACGGACATACCAGTAATTAGCTTTTTTCTTGATATTTTCTTACCCCACATTGTCCATTGCGACGGACATCAACCTAAGTCTATTGAGTCTATAAG
Organism: Leiobunum rupestre; assembly: GCF_980474605.1. Taxonomy (NCBI): domain Eukaryota; kingdom Metazoa; phylum Arthropoda; class Arachnida; order Opiliones; family Sclerosomatidae; genus Leiobunum; species Leiobunum rupestre. The sequence goes on from NC_143390.1 coordinate 13,079,985, forward strand.
TTGGGTAACGAAGTGGTTAGCACTCTCGCCTCGCAGCAAGAAGAGCCGGGATCAATCCCTGCTTGTGGCACTGGGTGAAAACTCGTAGTTTGGAAGTTATCTCCACGCTGGTTAGACGGGTTTTCTCCGAGCTTTTCGGCTTCCCCTCTCCGTAGAAACTTACTGAGGTTAATGGTTATAGTAAGTGTAGGGAGCTGTTGGCTCTAGTGGCTTGTAGGGCTTTCCACCCCCTTCCAACGCGATTAAACTATTTGACTTAGAACTTGGCTATTAGCTTACCTGATTATTATTATTACGCTGACTAGACCACTGATAACCCATTAAATGGACGCTTCAATAAAAGATACTCGGTTTCTACTCCCTTCTCCAAATTCATCTGGGAAGACGCTATTTCCGGTCGGTCGGTTAAACGGTTAGAATGGCTAGCCAAAAAGTCATATTTAAGCCAAGTAGAGACACGTTTTTGTCCTCATGAGAATTTTGCGTCAGATAAGAAACGCGTCGGCTCACGTGTATAAGGAACATACTAATGTTAATTTTCGATAATATATTTTAAGGTAAAATATATATGCTAAAACTAAGTATAAGAAGATAATATTATTATTATTATCATCCTCTTATGGTATAAATAATTAAATTATATGTAATATTTTATAATACCGGGCAATTTTAAAGCTTCTCATGGAGGCAGAGTTAATTCATTTCGTATAAAATTATCTTTTGGAAAAAGATGAAAACTCATTCCTTTAGAACTAAACATATTACTTTTGCAGTACGGTATGCAACAAGTGTTTCCTTTAAACCAAGATAACTTTTTTGGTATGTTAAGGCTTAGCAAAAAACCGATGTTACGTTCGAGAAAGTTTCCAGTTTTCTAATATTTCAACAAGCACTATATAAATAATAACTTATGAGTCCTGGTTGTCGGATATATTACTTCTTGGCAATTTCTGGGAAGATGTTTTATTTAAGCGCCTATTGTTCTCTAGTTCAAATGACGGAAAAGAAGTCAGTGTCGACCATCAGCGGAGGATGTCTGTTTAGCAGCGTGTACAAGTTCGAACAGCTTCATTTCCATTGGGGAGCCGAAAATGACCGTGGCTCCGAACACTTGTTCCACGGAAATGCATTTCCAATGGAGGTATTAATTATCATACTACATTCTCAATTTGAAATAACCTATCACTAGAAGCGCATTATCTTACTTAGGTATAAAAATAAACGTTAATAAATCTAAAGGCCCGTGAATTCCGTACCCTAGATTCAAATTCGGAAAACTTTCCGATTGATGGTTTTCAAATAGCGATTTGCACTGGGGGATTTCGGGCGCTCCGGGAGCGCTCGTGATGAGATTTCGTCCTCCACTGGGAAATCGAGAGCAGCTCGTGACGAGATCTGTGTCTTCCACTGGCAATCTCGCTCTCACAGCGAGTGCTCTGAGAGCGAAAATTTTGATCCGAGAAATTCGACGGATCGACAGATTTCGAGCGGTTTTCGTGATTTTTAAAAATGGCGGAACTAGATAGGACAATAAATATTCGGGCTGCTTATTTGTTTATAGAATCGTCTTCGGATAGTTCCGACGAAGAAATAGAGGCAATTCTTTTAAGGCAAACGCCGAAAATAGTATAAAGGCCTAAAATAATATGATAAATAGAGGATATGGTTTATTTCTACTCTGAAAATGAAGTAAGTTCTTCTTTACGCCTAGGCCTAACCATGGATGATTAATAAAGTTTATGGAATACAATATTATTGTCCGCCATGACTTTCCGCGTATTTCGCTGGAAAATACTCGCCCCGAGAGTTGCTCTTAAAACGAGGTTGTATTTCACTGGGAGACTCGCTCGACCGCGATCCTTGGAAATCTCGACACGAGCTGTGACGTCGAAATCGATTTCGGGGCGCTCTCGGAGCTTCCCAGTGGAAATCGCTATAACTTCCGCAGAGCCGTACCTAGCCCAAATGGCGCCCTGGGAAAAAAAAACAAAATGGCGCCCCGAGAACCTTGGGTAGAAATTTTTTAATTTTTCAATATCCAATTTAAATGAAAATCTTTGATTTTGCGCCGCTAAAACTTTGGCACCCTGGGCCACTGCCCCGCTCGCCCTACTTAAGGGTGGTGTCAGAGTCTCTAGCTGGTATTTAGAAACAAAAGACCTGATATCACTAAAACTGTCTCTTTGAACGTGCACAGGTTCATTTGGTCCACCGTAACTTAAAGTACGACACACTGGAAGACGCGCTCGAACAACCAGATGGACTCGCCGTTTTGGGCATCTTCTTCAGGGTATTTTTGTCCTTATTTTCCCCCGACTATCCCAGTCTTAAAGCTGTTTTACCACATCGTAGGAGACGGAGAATGACAACGAAGAGCTGTACCCCATCACGAAGAATTTGGAGCACATAGTGTACCAGAAGAAGACGAAGAAACTGGAAAACAAGGACCTGCTTTTGGACGACTTGCTGCCCAGAAATCGAGAAAAATTCGTCTGCTACGACGGTTCCTTAACGACACCCATTTGCAGCGAGGCTGTCAAATGGACCCTCTTCTACAACCCGGTGAACATTGGGAAGAAACAGGTAGCCTCGGTCGTTGACTGCCCTCTCGGCGTCCTTGAGTTTAAAACGAGCTCTTTGTCGTTGTTATTAGTTGAAAGCCTTCCGCAAGACGCACTTCGGAAACTCCAGCTCTTCGCCTTTCATGGTGGACAATTACCGACCGGTTCAGGATCTTCACCATCGCAAATTACATCTTCGGGATCCGGATGCTGGAGCCACGATAAACAGCGTGTCGACGACTCTTCTAGTCTTGTCCGCCTTGGCTTGGTGGAAGATACGCTAGTTCGCCTGACATTTCGTTCGTCAAACGGATCCCTACTCTCCAAAGGTCTACCATTCTTTATGACCCGCCCGAATACATATCCCAACGTACATTATACTTTATAACTAGATTGATTTTGTGCCTAAGATTTTACGAAATCTTCTTAGTCATTCGTAGTCGTGAAAACTTTAGCTCGAACGAAGTTTTTCTTTCGAACGTGTTTAATTTTATATTGCGCCCGAATATTATATATTTTCTAAATACGAAATTTTAGAAGCGCTAAATATAGACGTAGATATCCGTAATTGAAATTAATTCGTCGTCTGTATCTAATTACAATTTCCAACGATACTATTCCCCCTTTGAAAATGTCGATCCCGCCTGGTAAAATTAGTGACTGTTCCTACTTAAAATAGCCACTCATCGTGGTCCTTGTCCTCGTTGGGCTCTATTTCGGGATCGCGTCAATCGATAATTGTATTTATCAAAACACGCGCCGTTTTTTAATTAACTTACGAGTCTTCTACATTTATACCCGAAGCCTGTTTTTCACACAATTATCACAAATGAATGTAGAGTTGTTCATTTTCCGAAAAAATTAAATGCGGAAAATTTCCCATTTTCCGAATTAAAAATTAAAACATATATTACCTTTTAAGGGTTTTTATTCTAGACTTGTCTAGAGGTTTAGTTTTAAATGAGCCGAAAATGTCGCGAAATTTAAATTTGCGAACAGTACTAGGCTAATATTGGAATAAAAACCTTTTTTCCGGAAAATTTTCCGACTTACAACTCTAAATTAATATGATCGTACGGAAATTGTTTTCAACCTTGAGCTCCGTATGTCATTAGCCGTTCTTTGATCATTGTAAAATTAACTTTAGTATTCTTTAGCCTAGGCTTAAAAACTATATCGATTGAAACCAATATTAGACGCGTTTTTCTCCGAGCGTTTTGAAGTTCGCCAAAACTGTCCCCCGAATGATTCTGGATTGTAAAATTTATCCCATTGTGACCGAAATCATGTCTTCCTTGAAACGAACCCATTTAGATTTTAAGAAATATTTTATAGAGCATATATAGATGTATTATACATTGCTACTAATGTAGATTTAATCGTATTTAATTAAAATTAATTTTTCAATGAAATATATGAACATATTTTCAGTCTCGAATTACTAAAAAAATTACATAGTTGTAGATGGTTAACGGAAGTTAGTGAAGTCGATTTTGAATACGCCCAGAATTCCTCGCGCGTTTCTGGCTTTGATAATTTGTAGCTTAGCTCGTGCCTGGCGGTCTCGAGATTTGGTTTCTATGGTAACCCTTCTCAATAGCGCCAGGAATTTTAAGAATTATCCATTTAACTTACGTCGTTAGTGATTGGTGGATTTTAAAATTCATCATATAGTGATTTTCTAAAACTTTTACAGAGGGAAAATGATTTATTAATTAGTACTTATTCCTACGCAGTTGAGTTTAAACATTTTACACGGGTATTAAAAGTAATCGCGTGGTGAACTTTTTTGCAAAAAAAACCTTTCACTTCGGTTATATATTAATTATGCAAAAACCTTCTTATATATTGATTAAAGTCAAAATTAAACACGCAACGTAAGTTCCACGTTATCAAAAGTAAGTAATATCTATTATGATAGAAGCAAAGAGTATAAAAACTACGTAACCTAGAGATATAATGACGGCCGAAAGCAGTAAAGGAAGTTGTAGCAACCGGGGGGAAGGCACTCAGTGAATTTGCACTTCAAATTTCGGTACCGCAGCGCCACTACGGCAGTTTTAAGTGGCAATCATTTTGATTTAGTTCAACATTCTTGAAAATTCCTTAAGGACTTGGCTACCTTTAGGACTTGGCAAGGTTAGAAAACAAACGCCTTATTCTTCAATTTTTTTAAATAAACACCGAAACAACGAATCCACAAATTCTAACTAAAAAAATCACGAAACAGTAACCAATTACTGTCACTTTTTTGAATTGACAGATATTAGACAATTAAATATCCAAAATGCCAAATTTAGCACCTCCGCAACACCGTAACTGCCATTTTTCTCCGGTATTATTATTTATTGTACTAAAAACTGCCGTAGTGGCGCTGCGGTACCGAAATTTGAAGTGCAAATTCACTGAGTGCCTTCCCCCCCCCCCCCCCGGTTGCTACAACTTCCTTTACTGCTTTCGACCGTCATTATATCTCTAGGTTACGTAGTTTTTATACTCTTTGATAGAAGTATCAATCTGAGAGGTAAAAATTAAACTGCTCGAGGCAGTTTTCAATTTATTTGTTTAAAAACAATATTTGGATAATCTAATAGTTTTAGAAAGTCGCTATAGCAACATTCGCCTGAGAAGGCGAATAACAATGGCAATTTTAAGAGATGAATATTTCTCACGAAGTGATATATTTATATTTATATAAAAAAAACACAGTTTTGTTTCGAATCAAGGTAATGTATATGGAAAATTCAGTGGAAAATGGAAAATGTTTTATTGATAAAGGCCATCGTCCGTTGGGTTTTATTGGGTTGGTCTCATAATGGAAAACAATATAACAACCAAAATGCAATAAGGTTTTTTCGGCGAACTACGTTCTCGGTCGCCAGAGGCGCTGCTGGCTTTCTCGGATCGAACGAGCGGTTGAGGGAGGGGGTCGTTCACGCATCTCAGCTCGGAGCGCGAAGAGAACTCAGCGGGCCCGATGCGACTATGTAGATCGTAAGCCAAGTGAAATAGCGTATCTTGGTGTTTGGCGGGGAAGCACGATTCCGCCTTCGTTAGAGTTTGTGCCGAAAGCCATCCTCGCCGCCGGTAAGTTCAATTTCTAACACTCTCTTCCCTCGGTTTAATCCGTTTCCCCAATCAGAAGGTGGGTGTTTTAACCAAGGCCTAGCGATTATCAGAAGTAGATAAGATATCTCTTTAGGGAGAACTACATTCATCTACCTCTTTTGTTAATGTTATCGAAAATGTTATTCGCTCGAAACATGTACCTACACGGGTTCCCATTGATTTAAAAAAAAATATTTGAGAAGAAAAAATAGTTATGGACGAAGACCGTCATATATTGATTTTCTAATACTATTTCATCGATAAAATATGGTTTATCAGTAGGGAAATATCCGTACGCGGTAGTAATTTTTAAATTTTACATCTTTAATCGGAGTAATAGACTATAAATTTTGGGTTGTACCAATCCGCGATTTGGCGGGAAATTCGCGGCCGATGGAATTAGAGTCGAACTGGCGAAGGCACATGTTTCGTGTTAAGGATTTATCGCTACGCGTTGGTTATTATTCGGAGGTTTTCTGTTTATGTTGCGTTCAACACTGGAGTTGAAAGTTATTAATTTACCGGTTTAGAATCGTAAATTCCTTGACTTAATACCACTAAAATGAACAGTAGAACGTTCATTTCTCTTTAATACTTAAGGGATATTTCGATCTCGAGGGGAAAAAGGCTTAGAATTTTAATCTACTTAATTGGATTAATTTTAAATATCCCCCTTTATAGGTATCTGATTGCAAAGAATTGTTTTAGGAAAAGTAATGGTTAGTTGATGCACCGATGAAGTTATGAAGTTTAAGTTTGGGCTTGAAGGTAATCATTGAACAGTAACAAATATAAATGTCTCAATAGCTCCGAGCTTTTCCATTGACTAACCTCAATTGAATCTATTTATTTCTAAATCTCATTTTAAAATTTATCATTTTAGGTTCATTAAAAATAGCAGGTTTCAATAAATGAATTCAGCTGAAATTGTAGAAACTTAAATGTGTTTTTGGAAAGCGACACTAGCGTCATCTAGTTTTTCATATATTTTAATGATAACGGTTATTACTGAAAATATTACAAATTGGGAGAGCAGACGTAAAACGCATAGCGCCATCTCGTTATCTTTCGGATAAAATATTATAAACAGTGCTACCAGCCGCAAGAAATAGGCTGAGTTGGTTCTTCTTATTATTTTTCCTCCGTAGTAAGCTAAAATGGAGGAAACAAAATTTCCGGAATTTTGGAGACGTCAGAGGAGGCGAAATGTATTGTTGGCGCGCTCCAGATCCTGAGAACTGTACCCAAAGGCTACTTTGCTCCTAAATCACTAGCGCGAACTAAAATTGTATTGTCATAAGTAACCCTAATATTAGCATGTGCCGATTTCGGAAGCAAATCTTGGGGATTTATGTGCTTTGTTTCTCGTTCTTCAGGGGTTATGGTTTTGCATTTCCCCTTCCACTGCCCTCTAAATACTAAACCTGGAGTTACAAAATAAAGGGGGTGGAAGCATAGATTTCCCAAAATTCCCTAGATGTCGCTCTCCTGCGCCAGCGAACTCGGCAATTTTGAATTTCTGTACAGCAAAATAAAATTACACCTTTTACCAAAGCTTAATTAAAAAAATTGTGTCTAGAAAACTTCGGTGGATTTTTAATAATGAGTAGTCCTGCTGATACAAGTATTTATCTTTTACATTATTCCCCAAATTTATACTAAATTATGGGAAATATAAAATCATAAATACTTGAGAATTCCTTAGACCTTAATTTCCTACTCCGAGACTGTGCGATTTTAACCACGTGATCGGCAAAAAAAAACCGCAAGAAAGACAAAATTTGCACGTGGTGGTTACCAGGAAAGTACACACAAATAAATTAGATTAAGTGCGTATTAAAAATTTCTTAGTATTTAAATACTAAGAAATTTTTCATATGCACTAAATCTAATTAGAAGGCCTTGGGGCGCGTCAAAATTCTAAGAATTCTTCCCTTGATAATGAGAATTCTCACTTCTCAAAATTTTGACGGTCCTTTTCACAGGAGGGGACGCAATCTCTTCTCACGAATTCTCTTGAGAAGAGTGAGAATGCCTCTGAGCATTCTCACTTGCTCAAAAAGGGGGAAATTATAAATAAAATGGCAGCTAATATTCTAATCAGTTTACTTGATGCGGAATGAATTTCAGAGAATACAGAATGGTTAGTTGATTTCCGATGAAACATTTCTTTTTAAATCAAATGTTTTCTTCCTTCCTTCATATATTGTAGTGAACTCGTGTAAAATAACATTTATTGTCCAAGGCTTAGTTTACAACGTTCGTGTCGTTTTCGTAAGCCGCCATCTTTAGAAGAATCTTTTTACATTTGACGCATTTTAGCGAGTTATCATGAAGAATTCTTCTCAATAGAAGAATTCCTTCTTAGAATTTTTACGCGCCCCTGGTAGCACTGAACCTGCGGAAGTGAATTTCACGCGATATCTCTGTTCGTAACCATGGTAACGGATTTCTTAAGACCAGAAAACAATCTATTACGTTTGGTATAATATAAAATTCCGTACCCTAGATTCGAATTCAGAGAGCCTTCCGATTGTCGGTTTTGTAAAGAAGCGATTACCCACTTCAGACCCGTGACCTCCGAAAAATCTGCCTCCTGCGGTTGTTGTAGTACGCTATCGATAATTGGTTACCATAGTAACTAGGGAGCAAATTTTTTCGGCGTTGACTAGGCGCGAGGCAGGGATTTCAAATCTAGAGTACGATCTTTGTTCACATCCAACTCCGTGACGAAAAAAGCGTCATAAATGTTGTAGATGGTTAACGGAAGTTAATGAAGCCGATTTTGAATTCGCCCAGAATTCCTCGCGTGTTTCTGGCTTTGGCAATTTGTAGCTTAGCTTGTGCCTGGCGGTCTCGAAATTTGGTTTCTATGGTAACCCTTCTCAATAGCGCAAGGAATTTTAAAAAATTTCCATTTAACTTAGCTATTGGTGGATTTTAAAATTCATTTTACGCGTGAATATGCGCCGCCATGTTAGGGTATAAATGCAGGTAACTCAGCCCATGGACCAAGAGTCTTACTGGACTCACTGTTCAGGGTTAAGAAAGCACGCGTTAATACTGGGAATAGGAAAATCACGGGTAATTTTAGTACAAAGAAGACCAACTTGCCGGCGCTGAAGTCGATTTCATAGAGAAGCTGGAGCGTTCACGTTCAATTTTGAAAAAATTGTGCCGTTGTTGTCGGCTAAATGATTAGACTTAGTAAGTTTTTTTATTTTTTAAAATGGGCCTTTAAAAGTTTAAGTAATGATAATTAACCATTGTATTAAGTAAAAATAATCAGTAAGCCGCTTATGACTGAGTTTTAATCAAATTTACTGGAATCCATTTCTAAATTTAAAAAATTTAATGAACTAACACCTTGTAAGTCTAACCTAACTTTATCGCACGTATCATACACGTACTGCCTCTTAAGCCCCAACTCGCAGTGATAGTTGAACACAATTCTTGAGGCGCTTCAAAGCGGCTGATGTACCTCAGTAAGCCTTCCGATTTAGGCCACGCCTACCGTGTCAAAATATCGGGAACAGTGAGTCCCCTTAAATTCTTGGTCCATGCTCAGCCTGCTATACCGGATCAAATGTAAAGGTATTGACGCGTGAAAAAAACGTAATTCTGAAATCTGTCAAATAAGTTTTATGGATTAAACATATATGTACGTTCTATCCTTACGCTATCAGATTATAAATTATTAGCCTTGACAATGGCACTAATAGCGCCGAAACTAGTCGAATTTTTACCTCTTCGAGGGGACTTTGTACCCTAGGAGGGGTTATACAACCACCGTGTCTGTCTGTCTGTCTGTCTGTGGGTCTGTCTGTCAGGCATTTTCGGGGCAAAAGAGCCCGTTTTTGTTGTCATTGGGTGTAGTATAAATATTTTTCAATTTGCGTTATTACCGGGCGGGATTCGAACCCGAGCCCTCCTGCACGTCAGGTGAGCATTCTACCACAGAACCACGGATACATTGTACACTTCACTGAAAATTAGAAACTCTTCCAAGGAGAGGTATATTTTGGCTTGCCAACTTGTTATAAATGTTTTAATCATGTAATAAAGTGAAAATATTTAACTACCGGTTTTAAAGGGGTAGTGGGAAATTTTACTACTATCCCTTTAAAACCGGTTTTCTATCTGGGTTCTTATGTTAGTTGAAAGCTTACATTTAGGCGTTTTTAGGCCAAACTTTAACGCTCTCTTTACTCAACCCCTATAACACCTCAAATTTATTGCACTGACTTCTGAAACACCCTGTATTAAACCATAAACCTATAACCTCTAAGTTTGAAACGCGCATAGCGCCCTTTGTACCACCACTGGACGGGCGAAAGAGAAATTCGTTAAATTTGATTTATATTGAATTTTCGTAAGTTCATCCAAATTTATATACCATTATACCCGGTAAGAAAGACCACAAAAGACTCGTCACTATGGCGGACAGGTGAGGAAAGTCACACGCGGAAGCCATTATGGCGCACCATTGACGCAATCCAGCCAACCAACGCTTTAAAGAATTATCGAAACACGTTCGGGCTCCGATATTGACAGCCGTTCAATTTAGTCCGTCGACGCGTGCGAAGTCGCTAGCTAATTTCCAACGCGCTTTTTTCGGCCTTGTCACGTTCACCTGACCCGATAAATGACAAAAGACGCGAAGGAACCTTCCGCTTCCGGCGGCCTGTTCGACGATTAAATTGCGGTGACACTTCGTGTAATTATCGGCCGCGAATCGATTTCTCTTCCAATCTTGTCCAACTGAGAGAGCGGATGACGAAAATCAACGCGTTACCTCCCATTGATTCCATGGCGCCACTTTTGGAAAAATTCCTTTTCAAAATGTTCTTCTCTCGGTGTGTCATTTAAGCCACGTTCACACTAGAGCCTAAAACCCAGTTTAGGTCAGTTTGAATGCCAGTTTTGACCGCCGACGATAATTCTTAGTTCACACGTGCAAAATTGCTTCACCCCGGTTCGCTTATAGCCAAGGCTTAACGCCATTTCAAATTATGACTAGAATTTTGAAAATTCTAAAATGTATCCCAAAACAATTTGTTAATCATGTTTACTATACATACTGTAATATTACTTGACATTATTTAGAATTTTATTCCCATTATTTTGCAAATTACGAGCAATTTTACTTGCCCGCCTTATCGTTCTGAAAGTGATTCTAAGCGAACCGACTTGGACGATTTGCTTCCCGAACCAACACGAAGCGATTTCTCACGCTGGTTTTGGAAACTAGTTATCTAAACGAAGCGATTCTATTGGTAAGTGTGAACGTGGCTTTAGTCGATGGAAAAGAACACGTTGAGCGTTAAAAAGCCTTTGTTTCTCGATGTCGTTAAAATTAACGAAATGTCGACTTCTCCGTGAGTGGCGATGTTACGCGCGTTGAACACTACTTCTACAGGCGTCAGAAGGTCGAAAGTAGATTGAATCCAAGTTTTTCGGAGATTTATCGAACTATATGGACATTATCAGGGAGCCTATTCTGTAAATATTCGAAATCGAATTTTCGATCGAAAACTAGATTCCGAACTTCGAAATCTCGACGAATGGTATTCGGTAAAGATTTCGAATAAGCATAAATCTCGACATGGTATAGGGTTTGGTAACATTTTTTTACCAAATGAACAGAATTTGCCAGTTTCAATAACATTACCGCCATCTATCGGTTTCAAAAATAAGAATAAGGCAGTGTGTTCTTAAAACAAGTTGGCAAGCCAAAATATCCCTCTCCTCGGAAGCATTGTTCCTAGTGGTATTAATCCCTCGAGTTAACCCTTAAAGATATATATCCGCAATTTTGAGTTGTTTACTAAAAACGTAATTCCGGTTCAATCCCGCACGGTATACAATTTAATTATAATTAAAATAATTGAGACGAAACAACTGAGTTTAATTTATTCAGAATATTATAAATAAAGTAGTTACAACAGTGAGTTAGACGAACTAGAACAACGCACAATTGAATTTAACCCTATTTACAGAACAATTTTATCAGTTAAATGTAATACGAAGCCAATTTTAATGAAAGAAATATCTACAGAGGGTATTTGTATTTTTCTCGCTTACGAATTACTTGCCGCATAGTTAACGCTCATTTTATTTCAACGTTCGCCCTTGATGAAGATACCGTAGATATCTGGTAGTGGACGACTCGTAGACTGTCGTAGCCATCCTGTTGACGTTGTGACACATACCGCATGAAAAAGAACAAAACCGCCCAATTTCCAATATCATATAATGACTCGCACACCCAGGATATCAATGACTGCATTAGGAATCGTAGATATCCAAATATCCACACCAACAAAAAACTTATTAACAAGAAGCGAAAAACTTACCATTCACAAAGCACAGAAAGCCACTTGACTAAACGTATATCAATAAATGACCGTAGAGGGAATAGTTAGGGTTCTTTATAAATAAACACAAACGAACCCAATTGATGAACTGCATTAAACATCTTAATCAGTCGAGAAAACGTTTAAAATAAATTACGACCGAGTTGAAAACCAGACCAACTCGATATTTTGTTAATAAATGAATTATTAAGCTTGAAAACAAATACGCTAAACCCAATAGATAAGAATATACGACTGAAAAAACTAAATAAATTACAAAAAACTAACGGGTTCTACCCTTTATCTTATCTGCTGACTGCGCTAAAACAAGATTTGACCTTTAAATTTTCATACGTAAAAAATGTAGACTTTAAAAACAAAATAAACATCTACTTAAGGTGATTATAATCTTCCCACCCAAACAAATATTACGTTTTTTTTATCCCGGTTTTATTAGTATTTGAACGATAGAAGTGTAAACGTCAATGGCTCATCGGTGAAACGTCCGCGTTCTAAGAATGTGCCCCGGGTTCGATTCCTGACGACGATCGTATTTAACTACAAATTGATCAATTTCCACAATTAAGAATTTTATACATATCAAAAAAATATAATGGTACAGGGAAAATGAACGTTAGTAATAAACTGCTTAAAACACTTTCGCCAAAGCTGTTTTAGAAAAAAAACCATATCTTAACAAGCGTCGGTGGCTAAGTGGTTAGAGTAAATCCCTTGCACGCAGTAGACCCGGGTTCGATTCCCGGCCGGCGCCAATAAATCGCAAATTGATACTAAGATGCATACCGTGTAAAATTGGTGGAAACCCTGCCATTGGACGTTGAGAGGTTGCATAACACTCAGCACTCGGTCCGTCCCAAAGTCATTAAGAAGAAGTTGGAGAGAAAACGCCCGTACAAACACAACATCCACAACCGTCATAACACAAACACCACAAACACAACCATCATAACACAAACACAACAAACTCAACACCCACAACCATCATAACACGAACTCAACATTCACAACCTATGCCTAAACATTACAATAACGAAATACCCAATCAAACTGAGTTAAAACCGTCACGACAGTGAGCGAAAAAACACCATCCAAACCAAACCAAACCGCAAATGAATCCGTTAACGCTCACCGTCACACGGTGGTTTTGCCAACCCTTCGAGAAACTGCGAACGCAGAAATTTGGAGAAACTGCGTACGCAAAGATTAACCTTTGCACGGAAAATACGAACGCGTTCGCAGGACAGACAGACAGACAGACCCACAGTGTGTCAGAATTTATAGCCCGGTGTACCTAGTAACAAAGACCATACCACCGGAGGCCTATCATCATAGTGCCCTACGCCAGCGTCCCCAAGCCCGGACAGGTGACAAATCCAGCATGGGTAGTAGAACCCCACTACTGATGGTCGCACCTTTGACGCAAGCCACTCAACCCAGCAGAAGGTGCAGCAATGGGTGGACCAATCCCCACTTCGCACACAGCAGTGGGATTTAGAATGGATGCTATAGCAACTCCAGCCGACACCCTACCTATGAAGGTAAGGAGCCAAACCTTTTGGAAAGAGCTCCTAAAGGGGAACGACGAGCACACAGCAGCCCAAGTAACCCGGCACAGCTGGCACCGGAGATCCCGGTGGGCCCCAAAAGGCCGGGAAACAGGACCGCCGTGCCCGCATATGGAGGCTCGCCGCCCCACAGCAGGCTACCCAATCCGCCGAGGCAGCCAGTTTGCCTGGACCCTCTCCGTTAGCCTGAACCGAAGTTCAGTATCCAGCCCAAACCTGACCGAAGTCGGAGGTGGAGATAGGACCATTTGATCAGAGCTAACATCTCCCAGTGCGCCACCGCCCTTATGGGTTACAAGAGCCGGACCCCGACTCCCCGGTAAAGCCACCAGTTATTGCACACTCTAACCCATTTAGGGCCACACCCACAGACAGACACGGTGATTGTAATACCCCTCCAGGGTACAAAGTCCCCTCGGAGAGGTAATTAGTGTTGCGCAAAAATACCATATTGGCCATTTGCGATAAAATAAAAGTCAAAACTATTGAAGTTGGCTGTACCTGTGGTATTTGAAAATACGTTTACAATATTGAAACTGACGAATTGGTGTAAAGGTTAAAATTTAATTTATGATTTTGACTTCAAACTCGGTAGCATTCCATTACTGTATGCATAACATATAGCGTTTTCCATTTGACTGCTCTCGAGCGCTCTAGATCGCTCTGATCAACATTTTATGTTCCATTCGCGTGCTCGGATCTGCTCCGATCAAGTTTCGCGTGTTCCATTTCCCACTCTCGGGTGCTCCGGGATCGCCCAAAACCGATCTGCCGATTTCGATAGATCAACGGATCGAGATCGAGATCGGAGCAAATTTTTGCGTGGTCCTTTTAGTTTTGTTGGCAAAATGGCAGACCAAGAAGCGAAAATTATAATTACTAGCCGATGAACAACAACAAAGCGCGGAAATTTGTTAATGTTATGTTCCATTTGCGGTTTTACTCTAGTCGATTGGGGCGAGATCTATGACGTCAGAGACAGATTCGGAGCAATAAAATGGAAAACGCTATTAATTTCTCATTATATGCCTCTGTATAACATTTCCATAGATAAAATTTCAATGCGACCTTGTTTCACGTTGAACACGCAGTAAGTGGACCCAAAAATACAGAATTCTTATAATCCTCGCGCTATTGAAAAGGTTACCATGGAAACGAAATCACATGATCGCGAGGCACGAGCTAAAGTACAGATTGTTAAAGCCAAAAACGCGCGAGGAATTCCGCACGTTTTAAAAATCCGGTTCTCTAACTTCCGTTTCTCTTCTATAAAGTTGATGACGCATTTTTCGTCACGGAGTTGGAAATGACGTAATTTACTTCGTATCAATGCTAGGTTTCATTATCGTAAATTATTTTTCGGCATATTTATGGGTGATTATGTTAAATATGGTAGAAGTAACGAACAATATCCCGTATCCACAATAATAATAATAATAAAATGACGTCGTCATCTCTACAGGGGTAAATGATAGTGCCCTGCCTTTGAACCGTGGCCGCCATCTTGACCAACATTTTCGCGGAACGGTCTTATACTATCATTTATCTTTTCCGTAGATACCGAATAAATGAATAACCTTCGAAAAGGGCCAAGCATAGCGTGTTTATTTTTAACTCTCCTCTATCTACGGCGGTATTAGCGAGAAGTCGTAGAAAAACCCATTTCTCTCTCTTTCGGAATTTTTTTGCTTTCTCGGTCAAGTTCAGTAAACCATCCGCTAGCCCTAATCTTCTCTTCATTTGGGGGAGATGGTTTCCATGGAAACGGGAAGAACGTTTTTCCCGACGTAACAATGACGTCATCGGAGTTTCGCGTCCTTCGTAGGGGGGTGGCGGTAGAAGAGACACTTCCCCCGTTTGGTTGGAAGGAGGGGTTAGTCTCGGTGAGGGTGACTTTACCTAGTTGGGTTCCGGCGATATCCTTCCCGATTAAGGGCGCTGCTCCGTTTATGCGCCGTTTGTCGGGCTTCGTCCAATATTTATTAAACCGCTTTGCGAGCGGCTTTCTCTCCAGTTTGTCGTTGAAGGGTTTATTAATAAAAGGTGCCCCTTCGCCGCCGGAGAGATGCTGCTTAAAAGCGACCAAATTGATTACGAGGCGTTTTCTCATTCTCTCTCATTAAAAACCACTTTGTTTTCATTTAGATCAAGCTGATTTTCTACTCGAAAAGGAGCTCCATTTTCATTACTTTTAATAAAGCTCTTTCCCCATCTCTCAAATATTCCCCAACTATCTCCTTAAATTCCACTTATATGAGTAAATAAAACCCTAGGCTAGTCAAGTATGGTTCTACCATAAGTAGCTTAATAATAATAAGTATGACACTTCCTATTGTTTTAATGATAATTTTCTTAGCAAACATTTTTTTGGACTCGCAACTGAACTGGGTAGAATAATAAGTAACATAATAACAATAAGTATGACAATTAACGAGATTTACAACCAAACTGATTTTCATAGTTATTGCGTAATCAATGTTTTCTTAGCACAGAGCCAGTGGTGTAGTCGGGCCAGGGCGTCACCCCGGTGCTTTTTTCAAAGGCAGGGCCCCGCCCCGCCTTGGTTTTTCCATTTTTCTAGGGCGGGCCCCAGCCTCTTTTTTTCAACTTGCCAGGGCGCCCCTTGCTTTTATTTCGTATATAATTTTTCTGGAATAAAGGGTGTGTGAATTTTGCCCGTAGAAAAATACCATAACAATTTCAAATCGTTACCTCAGGACGGCCAGCTTCGATCACGCTAAAAACCGAAGTTGGACGTACTTTTATAGCGGCCGGTACAGCCAAATTCTATTTCGCACGTAATCGAAGTTGGCTGTACCCAGTTAAAGCCCCGGTTCTTTTTATTTTAGGACTACACCACTGCACAGAGCCCTCTAATGTGTAAAATATGCGCGACTTCCAATAAGGCGAAATATCTAGTTTCCGATAGATAGGCGGAATATTAGGCTAAAATTATAAAAATTAAAAAAGTTTTTCTCGGCGCCACGAGCTCATGTTTTTTTATCACGCGTGATTCGCACGCGAGCTTCAAAACAAAGCCAAAGCCCCTCGCGACTCCAGAACGTGCTCTCCGATATTAGGCTTAAATTTTTATCAAAAAGTAGTCATCTAAAACGGTAAGTCGCGAGTCCAAGTCACAGCTTGAAGAGAGTATCAGTGCCGAAAAAAGGTTCGGTTAGAAAATTAGCATTAAAGCAATAGGAAGTGTCATACTTATCGTTATTATGTTACTTATGGTAGAATATATGGTGAATTGTAACAACAGCCCCGCCACTCCCTTTGTTCCCCTTTCCCGACCCCCCTTAAAGTACTTTTTAAAATTAATTATTTGCGGCTAATAATTTTTGCACCATTAGGTGCCCCTTAATAAGTACGTTGGTAAGGTGGAACTAAAAATTGGAAATATGTGGCGGGGCTATTGTTCAAAATAGCCGAATATATAGTCCTTGGTAGTAGCAGGGATCTGTGCTGAGATAGAAGAAACCACCTATGGACTGTGAGAAGGATGATAAAATACGCGAAAAAGTAGATTAGTCCATAAATAAAAGGGATAATATAGCTAAATCCTAAACAAATTTGAAAAAATTAAAAACTTACTACTAACTCGTACCCAATAGGTCTTCGAGCAAAAACGCGAAACTCGGATCAATAGATCTTCGAGTAATAAACTAAATTAAAATTAAAGTTTCACGTTTTTGCTCGAAGACCTATTGGGTACGAGTTAGTAGTAAGTTTTTTAATTTTTTTCAAATTTGTTTAGGATTTATCTATATTATCCCTTTTATTTATGGACTAATCTACTTTTTCGCGTATTTTATCATCTGTGCTGAGAACCAATCCTTGATTGCGCAATAGCTCTGAAAATCTGTTCGCTGATAATTTTTGGTAATCGACATACTTTTTGTTATTACGTTACTTATGATTCTAGGTGTGGCAGAACGACAATTTGAATAAATTAAGTGTAATTTCGTTTCTGATATTAGAAATTAATTTCATTTAGGTTAAAATAACTTTAAAAAGACTTTGCAGTCTTGTAGAGCTTCAGCAACTCATGAAAATGACGTAAACTCGAACAGCTACGTTCGCGTTTACGTAATTTTCACGAATTTTTGAAACTCTATTTACACGTGTTTAAACCTTGTTATTAAAAAGTCAAAGCTTTAAAGTGGATACATATATGTAAACACTTGGAATGTAGGCCTAAAAGTCTTTTTTTAGACTTGGCCATATCTCTGTTGTATTTCAATAAAAATCTCAAACATTGTAAGCAGCTAATACATTTCATTTGATTTCATCAAATGAATTTTGAATTTTGATTTTCACTCGCGCCGTGGTACGTTTTAAAGAGCTATCGTTGGTAGCTGAAATTTATATTCCATTTCCTATGTGTATATAAAAAACAATTAACGACGCTCCAAGCGGCAAAAACGTGAATTTCTTTCAACGCCCTTTATACTCGGTTCTTGGATTAAGCTCCGGCCGATTCTCCGGTTATATTCGAAACACGGTGACAATAGAGTAGTAGCACTCAGAAGCTTTGGCCATGGCCGCCATTTTGGTCGCAAATTTTTTATCTATAGGAAAGAGCATGAGTGACGTACTAGGACGTCACAGTGCCATTACTCTATAGAGTATTAGATATTTTCCTTCCTTTCACAGAATCTAATTGAGATTTTAACGAATTGTGTGATTTGACATACATATTTTTCCCCTTTTTATGGATCGGCAAATTTCCCAAAATATTACCGTTTTCAATGCCAAGTTGATAAATTTGGCAAGGGAAACGGTTTTGTAAATAAGCTATTGACGCACTCCTGTTTTTGTCATCTCCAAAACGTCATAGAGCTCTTTCACAATTTTTCTTTTCGGAAAATACAATCGCTAACACTGATATGCGCATTACGTTTTTGTTACAAAATGTCTTTCAGATGGCTGGTTCATCGGTTGAAATGTCTTCCGAGGACGTCATCCTCCAAGTGATTGGGCAACAGATGGCTCTTTACCCGCGAGGAGGTTTGTCGGGAAGCCAGACAGAAGTGCGCGTCGTCCAGATCCCAACGGCTATGAAACCGGATGTCGTCAGCAGATCTTGCGTAGCCAGTTGGCCCGGAACGTCGCCAGCTGATCTTGTCAGCGGCGCGACTGATCCTCAAAAGCTCTTTGACATCCGCACGAGCACTTTCAACGCGATTTCGGGCATCTCTATCGACGGTTCCATTCAGTCGACAACCATCGGGCACAAGACGGCTTCCGATCTCAGGATGGAGAGTTTGGATATGATTGAAAGCGCCTCCATCGAAACTAGGCGGCTTGTGACTGTCGTTCTGTCGGACAAACTCCCCGAAGTACGAATCTCGGAAGACGAAGAAATGAAAGCCAGGCTGGCTTTGCAAAGGCTCGACATCAGCGATGAGGTGGCCGGTGGCGGCGAAACCAACCCTTACAACCAGAAGCTTTTGTGTTGTCCCTTTATCGTCTGCGAAGAGATCGTGGATGATCAAAATTCTCAAGACGATGAAGACGACGATGCTGCCCAAACGGGGAAATATCGATTCCAGGAAGTTTCGGCCGCTAGTTCCAACGTCATGATGACGCTTCCGGTACCCAATCCTTTCGATTTGGTGGTCGACGAAAGGCGAAGGCCACCATTGTTTCTCTTCACTTCAAATTAACCAGTAATATACCTGTGATGTGCATTTTATTAAACTGGTAAATATTTTAAAGACTAAAAAAAGATTTGTTATCCATATGAGGGTAAAGGGAGTTGTTGATAAATCAGTATTATAAAAGATGTTAATATTATGCTATGAGCAAAAATATCTCGCTAGTTGTTTCACTCGAGTTCGTTGTTAAATTTTAACGAAATGTTTCTGTATTTGAAAATGAAAAAGACGAAAATAAAAATGTGAAAAGAGTTTTTGAGTTGCGAAAAAATAATGTTGTAATTATTATTCTTTTGAATTTGACGCTTTATTAATAGCGATTGCATTTGCGCAGTGGTTGATTTGGAGCGTCTGCTCGAGAAGCGACCTGATTGACCTTCGAGTCTTTGACCAGTCGTACTCACTTTCCGTCAGTCACTTCTTTACACAAATATGAATTCTTCATTCGTTGCCGTAAGTAGTTGTTGAGGCTTTATTTGAAATTATTGTAGTTTAAAAAATTTAATTTCGTTATAATTAACTACCTAAACGTTGGTTCCTAACCCTTGGCTTTTGCTAGTATTTAGCCAAGGCTTAAATAATTTAATTTTGTATTGATATAATAACGTTTTTGCGGGCGACATTATCTCTACATGTTTTGGTCTAGCTGGCTTATTTACTTGCATTTTAAACCCAAACATGTATAAATATTTTCAGACCCAAAATTAAATGTTTAGAAAGCTCAATTCAATAAGTTTAATGTATACTAGGTGCGATCCTTATCATCTTCGGCCACAAGGCTTGCGACCAATAATCTTGTCAGAGTAAGAGGCATTTCATTATTGGTTTTATATGGGAACTTATTTTAAATGTTCTTAAAAATAGCCACCTATAGCAGTCTTCGGAGTTGAAGGTCGTTATGCAACGGCTCTTTTTTCAGCTGCTTCAAAGGAAAAGAAAATTGACGTTGTTGAAAATGATTTAAAGAAATTGGCGGTATTTTATAGTTTAAATTTTAAGGTTCATTAATTTGTCTACAAATTAATGTATGGGATATCCTCAGAGTCTACTCTCTACAGATGTTAGGCTCCAGGAATTTGTAAGAAACCCGCTGGTTAAAAAATCAATTAAAAAAGGTTTGTGGTTTTGAAATTCCAAAAAATTTGATTTAATGACAAATTATCTTTGAATTATAGAAGTTTTAGAAACTGCTCTTAAGAAACAGAACTTTAGCAATCTTATAGTGAATCTTATTGGTAGGTATGATTTTATTATTAAACTCCACAGAGTATTAAAGCTTGGAAATTTTATTTGGAACAGGATTAATGTCAGAAAATAACCGTATGAAGAATATTAAACCTCTGATCGACATGTACAGTCTTATAATGGCCGCTGTAAGAGGCGAAGTTATTTGTGAAGTAACTACTGCTAAGGTAAAACTTTGGATGATTTTATGTTTCAAGTAATTGTTTAATTAAAGCATTAATTGCTTTCCCTAGCTCTTGGATGCTGCCCAAAATAAGGAATTACAAGATGCTCTTAAAGGATTCGTGAAGAAAGGAGAGACCATCAAAATTCAAACTAAGGCATGAATTTTATAATCTACAAAATTGAATATTTCTAATTCTTTTTCCCTTATAGGTTGATCCATCTATCATTGGTGGAATGGTTGTAAGCATTGGGGAACGCTACGTTGATATGTCAATTGCAACTAAAGTCAAAACCTTCAATAATTTAATTAGAGAAACTGTCTAATTCCATCTTTGAAATTTTTTTTGAAGTATATATTATCAAGTGTATAGCTATGAAAAGAAATAAATTAAAGATAGTAACCAAACTTTAATTTCTAAGTCATTTTTATTGCAACCAAACAATTATAACATCGTAAATTTAAACAAATTTGGTGGCTAGTGCGATGATCTTTGAAAATTCCCCTCTTCCTCTTAATAAGGACGGAATAGGCACTAAAATACGAGTTCCAAGTGGATTTCCAGTATCATCAAGTAGAACTATATTATTAGAGTCAAATTTTGGTACGAAAGAAGCTTGTTTTTGTTTGACACCAACTATGTAGGCTTTCTTCTTTTGACCTTTAATAGCGACTAAAACTTTATCTCCAATGGTACCAACAGAAGATTTTTTGTAGACATGGATACATTTTGGTGGTTTTCCTTCCAGCATAGCTTCCTTTCCTAAAGCACTATTATCAACAACTCGTAAACGGGTCATCTTAATTATGTGCGGGTTAACATTACTAGTGGAGAAGCTTCTTTTCAAAATATTTAGATTCATTTTGCCGTTTTATATTTTAATAGTTGCAGAAATATCCTTTGAGATATCGGAATATCTAACTATAGTTCGTGCTCGAGTCTAGTAAGTTGCCATATTTGATGCTTACAAAGCCAATTTACGAAAGCGACATCTGTTAGAGAAAATTCCAGAAACGCTTAGCAATTTTTTTACATAACGGCGAAATGTCAAATTTTCAGAAAGCCTCGCGTCATTTGGTCCTAAATGCTTAGTATGTATGAAATGAAACAAACGAAAAATTTTATCACTTGAAGATTAGAAGATTGGTAAGATACTTCACTTTCAAGTACTCATATCAATGATTTGATGCGTGAGTCATTAAATGTCAACAATGTTACTGCGCCGCATATGCTAACTCATATTGTAATTAGGCCTTTTAGCCTTTGCGTACTCTATTTAGGGCAACCGGGAACGCGATCAAGGTTGCTTTTCCCCCTTTTCCCCCAAGCTTAATTATTTATGAAGCCAGTCGGCTTAATGAGTAATTAAAGTAGTAGCCCAAATGTGGAACGTGATGAAACCTTGTGATTAAATGTAGTGCTAGACATTTTTTTTTCATTTTCAGATCCAGACGCAGCTTTAGAATGAGTGGCTCGGAATCTGAGCTAGGAGTAACCACCATTCAACCAACTATAAACAACAATTCCTATTACCGGCAATGCTATATTTACTCTATGAAAAAAGATGCATTTATGGTATTTCGTGGCTACGAAGGAGTGCCGGAAAATTTGATCATCAACCTGTGTGGCTTCTTCACCATATTATTCCTTTTTGGAATTTTGAGGAAAAGAGCCTGGAACTATAAAAGATCAGCTTTGGTGCAAAGAAGTGATCCTTCGTTAGTATCTTACTAACTCTCTTAAATAACTTATTGGGAAGATGGACACATGATCTTAAGTACCAACAGAAAAGAACTTATTCTAAAACTTAAGAGCATCATGATGAAATAATAAATTTAATAAAAAAAACTAATCTTGGTTCGGGGTATTTTTAACTGTAATGTTTCTATTTATAGATGGATTCAGCTGTTTTACGGAGAACCTCAGTGTTTTGCAGATACTTCGAGTGATAGTGTGCCGGAAAGTGAAGATATTGGTATGCAGCATAACAATGAGAAGGTACAAAAGTTTTGTTTGTTGGTGGCTTATAAGAATATTTTTAATTAGATTTCTTGGTTATTTAGGGCTGCTGTTCTTGGCTTAAAAGCATTTTCAAAGTCAAGTAAGTATTATATTACTTGGAAATTTAAGTTTTTTTTAAATTTTATTATTTTTCAAATTTAGAGATGCCGAAATTCTCAAACGATGCGGGAAAGACGCGATGCAGTATCTTTCATTTCAACGTCATATCATAATTTACATGGTCATCATCTGTGTATTGTCATTGGTTATTGTACTCCCAGTAAATCTCCATGGAGATCTCGGTAAATAAACTATTCCGTTGGGTAAGAATGCAATTTTAAAATTGATCTAATTAAGATTGCTATTTGTTTAGAACTTGCTGAGAAATTTTTCGGCCGGACCACCCTTAGCAATTTGAATCCATAGTAATTATTTAAATTATTAATATTTATTGATTAGCATTAATACATTATATTTTTCAGTTCAAACCTATTATGGGTTCACGTAGCTTTTGCCTTTTTCTTTTTACCTTTGGGAATTTTCTTTATGCGGCACTTTTCTGCAAATCTTTCAGCGGTTGATCAAGAAGTCAATGTAAGAAATGTGTATATTCTTAAATGGTTAGGCTGGGGATGGTGGGAAATGGTTGTTAGAACAATATACAGATGCAAACATGTTACCCATAGCAGACTTTTATTTTAATTTTATTCTGTATTTTTGTCTTGCACCCATGCTTGGTGTTTTTGGAAAATTACTCCACTGCTACCAACGTTTTGCACCACCCTGTGTCTAACTACTTGTATTTCCCTTTAAATGCCAAAGTAGTGTTTGTAACAAGGTATTCTTATTTTTGTAGGTTAGTCGAACGTTGATGATCTGTAGCATTCCCGAAATTCACTGCACCAAAGCCAATCTTAACCGTCATTTCAGGTAAATATTACAGCTTTTCGAAATCTTTTTTTTTCTCCAAAATTTATTATTATTTTCGTATTCAGGGAAGCTTACCCAGATTGCATCGTTCAAGATGTGCAATTTTCCTATGACGTGAGGCTGCTAACAAAATTAGAAAAACAAAGGAAGAACGCATCTAGAGCCAGAACTTGGTGCGAAACTGTTTACAGTGAGACTGGGGTTCGTCCTCGAATGAGACCATTTATTTGTGGTCGTATGTGCTGCTGCTGCCCGTCTGTCTGCAGAAATGTAGATGCCTTAGGTGCAAACTGATGATTGGTATTTATAAATGAAGAACAGCAATTTCATCAGAGTTGTATTTATAGAATACTATGCGGAGGAAGAACAAGCATTGTCAACGGCATGTGATAGAGAGCGTTCGGTCTCTTTGCAGAAGCCCCTGGGAATGGCGTTTGTCACTTTTCAAACTGAACACATGGCTGACGTGTAGGTATTTATTTATCTTCATTTTGATCGAAGAGTAATCTTCTATGTTTGTAGCGTTTACAAGGACTTTGGAAACCAGTGCCGATGCATCTCAAACCCACCAAGTTCTAGTGTTTCGAGGCAGCTATACCCTCATGACTGGGTAGTCACATATGCCCCAAATCCCCTGGATATACTTTGGTAAAAAATATCCTGAGTTGTGTTCGTTGCAACTAGTCTTATACTTATATGCTCCATAATAATCTTCATTATATAGGAACAACTTGACAGTGAACCGAACAACTCACTGGTTTCGAAGTTTCATTGTCAACTTGCTTCTTTTTCTACTCTTGTTCTTCGTCACTACACCCGTCATCCTGTTTGACAATCTTGATTTGATTCAGTTTATGGAAAAAGCCAAAACGTATTTGCACGTAAGTAACTTCATTTTCAGTATTGGTTTCCTGGGGCATTACAGGTGGAAACAATCATTTTTTAACATGATTATTACTATGACTCCTTTTTACAGAGTTCCATTCTGTCAGGATTCATACCGACTTTTCTTTTGTGGAGTGTTTCGATTCTCCTCCCATTCTTAGTCACTTACTCGGACGAATTTCTCTCCCACTGGACTCGATCGAAATACAACTACTCAATCATGTGCAAAACGTTTACGTTCTTGCTTTTCATGATTGTCATTTTGCCATCCTTGGGCTTGACTAGCGCTAAAGGCCTGGTAGATTGGGCTCTACTGAAACCCAACGAAACCTATCGATGGCAGTGAGTATCTCGGCAAAGAGTCGTTTAAAACGTCTTCTATTTACATCTTTTCTATTCCTTTCAGATGTTTATTTCTCTCTGATAATGGAGCTCTGTTTGTAAAATACGTAAACACAGCTGGATTCGTTGGATGCTCTTTGGAGTTAATCAGGTTTCCAGAACTGTTCATTTATGCCCTCTATCTCTGTTTCTCACGGTCTGAAGCAGAAAATGGAAATGTTCGAAGGGTGAGGATTTCTACTTATAGGTTCCATAATGTCAGGTAGATAGATCACACCAGTGTATAAGCTGCAATCCCCATAAATAGGCATTCAAAAATAAGATATTTTGCCCTTTAATCTGGTTCTAGTTTCCATCTCCATATGAATTCTATAAGACTGTGAATTTGAAATTCTACCTTAAAAACTATTCAAGAATAACGATAATATTTTCTGACATTAGACTAAATACTGTAGCCTTTATATAATAAGTAAGCAAAAGAGGGTAGTAAAAGAAGTTGCAAGATACACCGCATTGATTATTATTAATATAATTAGCATCTTATAACCTGCAGAACATCTACCCAATATTTACGGTTACTTTGATTTTACAACAATATTTATTTAAAATTTAAATTAATTTATAGGCTGTAATGTGGGAATTTGCATTTGGCGTACACTACGCGTGGTATTTACTGGTTTTCGCGTTGACGATGATATATAGTTTATCGTGCCCCTTGATTGTGCCTTTTGGTCTTCTGTACTTGACCTTCAAGCATTGTGTCGATCGTCACAATATCTACTTCGTCTATTCCCCGTCGAAAATCAGTCCCACAATACATGCGACAGCAATCAACATAGTGGTTGTGTCTCTCATACTTCAACAAATGTTCCTTTTCTTCTTTTCGTTCGTCAGAACTGGTATATGTTTTCTATGGTTATACTCTATGAATTATTATTTTAATACCCGCTTTATTTGACTTAGGATGGAGCAACTTGTCCATTGTGTCTTTGACCATATTTGTGGTTACCGTAATGGTGTTCTTTGCCCAAGTTTCACTCAGCATGTTTCAAAACTTCAGTCCTATCATCTATAAGGTATAGTTATTCCTTTTTTTGTGACTGTGTGTGGTTATTCTTTTTTTTTTTTACTTTTTTGGGAGATAATGTACACAAAAAAGTTATTCATAAATGGCACCAGTCTTTGGGAAACTTAAAAAAGTATAACAATTATAAGACATCTTTAAAATGGATTCTTTTATCGGGTTTTCTAGCCAAAAATTTTGTACAACATTACCACAGGCCATGTAAGTTTACCATCGCTAAAACCCGCAAATTTCTGTCTGCCATTTCACCTTACTTTAAAATCATACACAATGCGATTAAGTTGATAAAATACACGAATGATTAATTATCACAAGACATGTATAAACGTATGCAAAGTGCAACAAAAACATCGGAAACTTTACAATCCGCCAAATATCCTGCACTTTCATTGCCAAAGATCTTTTATTGAGCTTAATAATCAGTAACTACCTTTTAATTCTGCCGCTGATATTACAGAGATTTACAAGAAGAATGGAATTAAATGGCAAATCCCAAGATTCATCATCCTTGGCTGATGACAAAGTAATTTTAAGTTTTAGTAGTTTTTGTTTGGTTTAGTGAAATGTTATGGTCGATAATAACTAACCATCCTTCGGGGGGAAGTATCTTACTACATGTTTTCTCCATAACATAAGTCTGACGAGCTGTTACTGCATGACATGTGCATTTGAAGAGATGTCTAAAAAATAGTGGCAATAAATTAAAAAAAATTTAAATGCATGATAACTATTATAAAAATCCCAAATTCATATATTACTACAGAATAGCAGACGCTAGGAGGGTTTGTGTCTTTAAGGCCAACCAAAACTACTACTAGTCATGGTTATGTGTGTCTAAATCCCTTTGCTGGGCCAATTAAAGAACTTAAGTTTTAAAATGGATGTTGCATGTTTTCCATATTGGTGAAGGTACTTCCTCTTAAGAGGGTTTATTACAAACTTATAGAGTTATTTTTATTTGTAAAATATGGCTTTCCCGCTATTTTTTAAATTTCAAGAAAAATTTTATTGTAATTTTTTAGAGTTTCTTACCTGATGTGTTAAAAGTTCACGATGGTGGAATTGGTCCTGGTGGGGTTTCAGATTTCTACGGAGCAGCTGGCCCCCAATTTAATAATAAAGGGCGTCACTATGGCACAAGCGAAGACAGCATTCCTAGCAGCCCAACACGTAATGGCGATCTCATGGGGCAAGAAGAGGAAGAAGTGACTAGAGATAGTCCAGCCAACGAAGGGGATGAAAATTATCAACGTTACTGAGTTTACAACAACTCTTTAATGGTTCATTAAATGGCTAATTGTGATGAAAAAATTTAAGCTAAAAGTTTAATAGAAAAAATATTCGACATGTATAAAGTGTAGCTATACGATTAATTTTCTACTATTGCTATTAGCTTGCGAATTTGTTTGTTCTCAGGTTGTGATAAATCTACCCCACTGGGTTATTTTGTACGAGAGCGATGTTCCGGGTTTGCGGGTGAAGTTTGGAATATAGATCTATCGCTTATTTTCACATGTAGGAATGGTTGTTCCTTAATTATATTCACTCTTTCTTTGTGCTAGACATTTTGGATGTCTTTTGTAGTATGTATATCTCTCTCCATCATTATTGCATTTGTAATATTTTACAATCTGAAATTAATGGTATAATAGTGTTTTAATAATTTCTACCAGCCTAGGCTAAGGGGAACATTTTGAGGGTACTTTTGAATTTGCGTTTTCTCTTAGGAAGCTCTAGCTAATTTACTAGCCCTAGAGTTAAGGTAACTACGAAAACAAAAAAGATTTAGTAATTTATTGAGTAACTTAAACATTCCCAAATTATAAATACCATTTTAACCTCTAAATGTTCGTAATTACGAATACGTTTGCCATGTCTAACTTTAAGAGGAGAAAAAATTGTTTGGAAATTATTTATGAATTTTAGTTAAGTTTTTACTTGTTAAGAGAATATTCGAAGAACAGTGATCTAGTCCTAACTTATTTTTTTTTAAATCATGTATTATATTTTATTTCCTAATGTAAAAATATTGCTCTATTTATTCGTGAAAGCAGCTTTTTAAATAAAAAGGTCACAACAAAACGTTTCTTGTATCATTAAGAGTTTTACTTCATTTTGTCATTTTGACATGTTAATTTGAATGAAGACAAATAGCTCTTTCCTTTTAATGCCGTTTTGCAATTTGGGAGCTGGCTGTAAAGCTAATGTGATAAGAGGTTTAAAAATTCGCTCTTTAGATAGTTTCAGCCATTCATGATTGTGGAGGGTTGGATCACGGTCATGGTTGGATGATTGAATCTTAAGAAAGGCTTTGAAAATTTTATAGGAAAAATAGTAATTTTAGAGGCGAATTATTGGAAAATATAGAACACTAAATAGGAAAATAAAGGACACTAAATAGGAAAAATAATACGGTAATTATCATTGAATTGGGAATAATACTGCTAGAATTACAATTACAATTTCGGTGGCCATGGTTACGCGGGACCTGGAGGGCGATTCTGTAAGAAATTGAATGGGAATTCGATCTCGATACCCTATACCATGTCGAGATCGACTTCGACAATTTGCATTGATTTATGCTTATTCGAAATCTTTACCGAATACCATTCGTCGAGATCTCGAAGTTCGAAATGTAGTTTTCGATCGAAAATTGGATTTCAAATATTTACAGAATAGGCCCCCTGGGGGGCGATTCTGTAAAAAATCGAATGGGAATTCGATCTCGATACCCTATACCATGTCGAAATCGACCACGACAATTTGCATTGATTTATGCTTATTCGAAATCTTTACCGAATACCATTCGTCGAGATCTCGAAGTTCGAAATCTAGTTTTCGATCGAAAATTGGATTTCGAATATTTACAGAATAGGCCCCCTGGTTACCTGGAGGGCTAATAAAGATAAGTGGCGTCGTGAAAACATTTAGGAATTTAAATGTTTATTCGTTATATCATATGTAACATGTTATGTTACACATGGTTATATATATTTTTTTTATTGTTGCATTCTGTAACTTATATTTGATTTAATGTTCTGTATTGTTTTTAAACCGTGCTCCCGTTAATTTGGTGACGCCGCCCCGATTTCAAGGGGTTGTACTTTGTATAGGTTTACCAATAAATCTTAAATCTTAAATTTCAAGATTTTGTTAGAAAGGAGCAGTGTTTTCACTAGATGTTCTATGACACCATATGTAACATAATTACTCATAAGTATGCCTCTGTATAACATTTCCATTGAAAAAAATTCAATGAAACCTTGTTTCACGCGGAACATACATAAGCGGACCCAAAAATGCAAAAATGCTTATAATCCTTGCGCTAGTGAAAAGGTTACCATGGAAATGAAATCATGTGATCGCGAGGCACGAGCTAAACTTGTTTGGTAACACCAGCAAAGATAATTTAAACTCGTACCCTAGATTCGAAATCACTCTCTCGCGCGTTGCCGATAGCGTTTACCCACTTCCCGCCGGAACTCAGAAAAAATTCGCTCCATGGTTTGCGCCTTACCACAACCACGGCCAACTTCGATCACGCGCTATATAGGGCGGCAGCGTGTGATCGAAGTTGGCCGTGCCACAACCGATGGAGCCCGATTTTTCTGAGGTCACGTGCCGGAAAAGGGTAAACGCTTCGTAACAAAACCGTCAATGGGAAAGCTCTCAGTATTCGAATCTAGGGTACGAGTTTAAATTATCTTTGACACCAGGCACGCGCAATTCAAAACGTGCAGTAAAAAAAAATAAAACTAAATGGGAGAAAGCAGAGACATGATTACACCCGAACTCATTAGACTCTCCTTGGTGTCGTCCCGACATGATAATTTCAATTTGAGTCACATGAGTGAGTAGGAACCAAGGTTGGTAAAATACTGCGTATAATAAGGTTAGCTCTTTCGACGCGGTCTGTAGAGCAGCGCTTCAGCCGGTACGTTGGGGGGCTTGGCAACTACCGGCCCACCTTCAGTGACGTCGCTGGTTGACAGGAAACCAGAAACAAGCCGCGGGGAGGGTAGTAGAGCGCGAAGAGAGGAGAGACTAGAGAAATCAGTGGAATCCTAATAAAAGAAACCAGAAAAAATGCGGTATAGAAAATAAATACGTGCGGTCGTTTTCCCTTCAATTTTACACTTGTTTTTGGCACTTTAGAGATATTGTTTTTTGTTATTTAAAAATGAGCACTATAATTAAATATTTAAATTCAAAAAGTATTACTGAGGCCCAAGACAGGAAAAAAGATAAGAAAACTAAAAAAATTAAGCAGTTAAGTTTAAAAAATAAGCTGCCTTTTTGTTCAGTTGACAGATTTAAACGGAACAATATAATCCTTTTTTAATGAATTTCAAAATGTGCCTTTTCAATATTAAAATGTTCCTATTTTTTATTTTATTAAAAGTTTTATTAAAAATATATAGTTCTTTCTTCTGACCACGTCCAACCACAATAATTGAAAAATCCAAAAATAATTCCAACGTATTTATATTCTTTCACATTCTCCCAAGGTTATGCAATTTCACCACATTTTTGCACAGATTTTTTTACCCATGACAGACAAACTACACGGTACTTATAAGACACCCTACTCTCCGTGTCTACGGGATAATCGTCAACCAGCTACGTCACTCGCGCGGTAGAAAGAGAGCTAGCGAGTTTTCTCAAAAGGAACGCCGGGCAAAAACGCGAATGCGCTCCCCTTGAGTAGGAACCAGGGTAACAGCTTAGCATCCATACTGGCAGACCGTGATGTGGATAATGGATTGGAAGCAACTTTAAAATCGTCATTCTTTTTTAATACGTTCTGAACTCTACTTAAAGTTTTTTTTTTCACTTCGCTCTTTTCCTGTGGAATGCTCTTTATTGTGTACGACTTTTACTTGCTCTCCTGGGAACTCTCCCTAGATTTAAGTTTTTCGTTGTTTTATATTTTCTTGTCTTTGTTTTATTCTGTTGCTTGGTTTTCTGTAATTTTAACTTTTAACTTTATTTTTGTCGTTTGGTGTCTAGGGTCTTTGGTTGACACCATGAGCTTATTTTCAAGAAAAATAAGTGAAGCGTCGATTAACAAAGTTATTAATTACTTCGTCATGATCTGATTCTTTTTCTATGGAATCGGTAAGGAAGAAAACCAAACTTACGATTAACTTTTATATTGCATTTATTAATAAATAACCTTTTCAATGAAATTATTTTAGTCTTTGGACTATTATTTACCTTACTCAATAGATCGGGTAAGATAAAGTATTTTTATTATTTTAAGCCTTGATCTGTCCATGGATGGTTTTGAACTAAAAATGGGCCAGGACTAATTATTTTAATAACTTGTTATATTTTATCGAAATCAGCCATAAATGTGGCTTGGAAAATCAGAAAATGAAATTCAGCAATTCTGTGATACCAATCGCTGTCCATCGCCTCCATTAGAAGGTGGAGAATCTCTATGTGACTTTTATGAAAAGTAATTAATTTATTTTATTTATTATCCTAAAGCATAGATTGCTGTTCTTAAAGAGCCCATCAGTTACTCAATACAGTTAACTTCCTTGTTTTTTAGAAATGACCTAGTGGATCAACTTCATTCTCTACAAATCAAAGATGGAAATAGAGACGTTCATGCTATTCCCAACAACTTTCCCTCATCTGCATCATTTCACGGTGGAGAGGGATCAGGCGAAGGAGCCATTTTTTCTTTATTTAGGCCTGGCCAACTCTTAACAGCTAATTCATTCACTCACACATTTCTACAGAGTATTTTATCAAGTGTTGAAAGCAAGGATCCTGGTATGTTAAAAATATCAAACAGTTTTATCCAAAAATTTAATTAATTAAAACATTTTAGTCGTGGCAAGCGCATGGATGGAAACATTGTTAGATGTCATAGATCTACTGCCAAAAGACATTTTGAAGAGAGATGTAATTGATTTCAATAATTTGGTGTAGATGGTTTTTAAATAATTTAATTATTCTTAGATATTAACTTTAGCTGTGAGTAAAGGTCAGCTATCGCAACCACTGTCAGCTCGTCTGCTTTGCTGTAAAATTTTGGGGAAAATTTGTACAAAGTTTGAACCTTACATGTAAGACAGAATTGAATTACTGAATACTGTTTAGTCACTAAACATTCCATTTTTGACCTTGTAGAATTAGAAAAGAAGTAGTTCCTTTAGTTCAAAGTCTTTGTCAAGATACAGAATACGAAGTTAGAGGTGAAATGTGCAGACAGCTAGATGCAGTTGCTCGAGGAATAGGGTATAATTATTGACATTTATTTGTTAATAGTGTGGGTAAAAATTGACGTATGTTTTTTTAGGTTAGAAGCAACTCGTAGTGCAATATTACCTGAGCTAGTAGAGTTAGCGTATGACGAAGAAGAATCAGTGCAATTAGTTAGTGTCGAGACAGTAGTTAGAATGCTCCCTATGCTTGATGATGGTAAATGTTGTATATACATTTCCAACTAAGTTACATTTACTTTCATTAAGGATATTGTTATTTGTAGAAACGTGCAATCAGACAATCATTCCACTCGTGAAGAAGCTATGCAAAACCTTTTTAAGGTCGAAAAGCGTCCCATTGCCCGGAGTAGCCCATCAGCTGGGTCCTTTCTGTTTGGGACTTTCCCCTCGATTAGCCAGCGAACACGGTCACTGGTTTCTTGAAATTTTTAAACTATTTTCTAAAGTGGGGAAAGAAGATTCTAGTTTAGGAGATAGTGCAAATAGCCAGTCCATGGGTGTAAGTTTATTTCTTTTTTTGCGCAGATTCTTAAAAAGTTCATATATATCTCAAGTCCCATTAATAATAAATTTATTAAGATTCCTGATGTTGTGCCTAAAACTGTTTCTTCCGCTGAAAGAGATTCCGCCTGCCGGCAAGCATGCGCCTACAACTTTCCGGTATATATTATAACATGAGTAACATATCAGCCATAACTGTGACACAAAACCAATATCAGTTAAACACAGTTGATCTCTGAGAAATTGTGTAATTGAAAGTTTTGGAACAGAAAAACTTGTTTTCCCTTTTTTGGAAGTACTACCAGTTATTTGATAGTAATAAATACTAGCCAATCCCTGTTTCAAATCAGAAACGAAATGAGTGTTGATAATAGTCCATTTTATGGTGTAATACAGTTTGGCCAAAGTATGAGGAATTTTTAAGCTCTGACTGCTACTTTAAAAGGCTATACCGCATTTGAAAAAGGTTTGGGTGAAAATTACGATTATGGAACAAAATCCCCCCCCCCCCCCCCGGACGAAATTCTCCTGTCAAAATCCCCCCCTCCCCGGACAAAATCCCCCTCTGCCGGACAAAATCCCCCCAAAACTAAGAAAACAATAATACATGAAACCTAACCGTTGCGCGCTCCGCGCGCTAGCCTTGATATAACTACTTCTATATAAAATCGTTTTCCCTATGAGAATTCGAGTATTTTGTCCAGCAACGGGGGGATTTTGTCTCATTACCGAAAATTACCTAGCTCCGCCCAGAGGGGCTGTTCACTCCAAATTTTCCTGTACATCGATTAAGTAATATGCGATTAGGCAAAGATTATGCGGATTACGGGAAGAATACGCGGAGATATTTGTAGACTACATACTCTTTTTCGGGAAGCCTGTACACCGATTACGCGTAGTGATCAGCACCCCGCTTCTCCCCTTTTGTAGATCTTGATCTGGCCAATCATAATTATGGTGGCAGATATTTTTCTGGTGTAGTTACTTAGCAGGACTAGGAACAACTTGAGAAGAGTTATCAATCCTTAGCCACATTAATATTTATGCTTTCATTGGTAAGCCAGTCTTTTTAAAAAAATTCTCATTGGGAGAATGAGAGGTGTCATACTTAAGGATATTATGTTACTTATAATATTTGCTTTATTCCAAAAGGACTTTGATTAACAAAAAAAAAATTTATGTTCTTTTATATAGGCCATGGTATTATTCGCTACTCCAGAATGTTTTAGGGATGAACTATACGATACTTATTTAAGTTTATGCAATGATCCAAACTCTATGGTTCGGAGAACAATCAGCTGTAGTTTTCACGAGATTGCTAAGGTTTTAGATAGTTCCAATGGTGTAAAAAATCAGAGTAGTTCCACGCAAAGTGACTGCCATATTCTTCTTTCTGTACTAAATATTTTAATGAGGGATACCAGAACGGAGGTCATTGAAGGACTTCTTCCGAATTTGACCCAATCATTGGAGATTGTCACTAGAGGTCTGGAACGTAACGGAGGACATGTACGATTAGTGCTTATAATAGAATAAGATTTTTCTTTGTTTAAATTATTTTTGACACATTTAGGAGGCTCAGCTGGCTGACCTTATTCATTCCTTGGTTGTTTGTGAAGTTACCGCTGCTCATGCAAGCAATTGGCGACTGCACGCTGATTTTTTAACGTGTCTTTCCTGTCTCCCAAAATGTCTAAATTCTCAAAAAGTCCAGCCTTCATTTCTTCCACTTTTAATTCATAAAATGCATACTGCCGTGAGTTTTAATATTAATGCTAATGAAAGTTTCTTGAAAAGATTGTAATATGTTCATATTTGTAGCGTCCGTTACCTTGTCGATTAGCAGCTGCGTACAGTCTTCTGGTCTTCCTTAAATATACGCCTGAGAAAAACGGCAGAGATGAAATAATTAAGACTTTACTTAAAGGTAACATTTTTCTCATTTTTCAATTTCATAATTTTATAACAATGTTTTTTTACTTTTGACAGAGTTCTGCTATGGGTCTAGTTGTCATAAGCGCATGCTTTATCTGAGAATGTGTGATTTAGCAATGGACCTCTTTTCTAAACGGTTTTTCAAGGATCATTTCTTCGAGCCTCTGTTGTCTTTAACAGGAGATAAAGTTCCGAATATTAGATTACGACTATGCGCGTGCCTACCCAAACTTAAGTCTCTGCTACTTATGCCAAGAGATTCGGAACTGTTGCAAAAATTAGAATCTTGTGTAAAGAATCTTATGATTGACGAAAATGATAGAGACGTTGCATCAGCAGTAAGAAAAGTTGGTATTTTTCTGTACCATGTTTATTAATTTTTTTTTTGTAAATTGCTTTAAAATAATTTCCCCTCCAGTCAATTCAAGAACTAGATGAAATTGAAGTTGCGTTGGATCCAGTAAGTTATATTTTTTTAAATTTAATCTAAATGAAGAGTTAATATTTCAATATTATTACAAGGTTACGGCACGAAGGTCTTCTTGCAATCTGGATATTGTAGTTGATTTGGAAGACATCCAAAAAGAAGAGGAAGAGAAAAAGCTTTGGTCAAGTGTTGCATCAGAATCGGTTTCACTTTCTTCCAGCATGGTAAATTATTCATTTTAAAATAATGAATTTGGTTTTAGCACTTATGTTGCTGTTTTTTTACAGACTAATCAAGATATTGGAACTCCAAAAATGGTTCCTAAAAGAGCAAAGATTCCCACTAGAAGTAATTCATAAATTCAAAGTGGTAGCACCGAGCTTTTCCATAATATTACCTTTTAAATAATGAGCAAGAATTTTTTTGTGTTGCATTTTATGATTTGCCACGTTGAATAATTTTTTCTCTGCACCTGACAAACGCAGACCCTTAGTTAATAAAATATCAAATACCATAGTGGATAATAAACATAAGTATGTCACTTCCTAATTTTTTAATGATAGTCTGTTTCGCCAATGACAACGCAAACAATTACGTACTGATGGACTGACAACTCTCCGCGAACTGCTCCTAGTTTTTGGACGTGGCCCGGTAAATCGCCGATGGTCCACCGGCAGCCTTTTCAACAGACTCGCCAAAGCCTATTAAAAATTGAAATGTATAAATAACGCTTACTTTTGGAAAATAATGAAAGAAAAAAATAACTATTATAAATACTAGTTCCATTTCAGAAGTTAGTTATTTTGGAATTTCAAACCTAAATGCATGTAAGCTCTTATTTCTCGCCATCAAACTAACCAACTATTTGGCCAATGGAAGAAGTAGGAAGGGATGAGTTTCCTGTTTGGAAACTTCCTACTTCGCAATCACTCCACGACAGACTATCATTAACTGAATTTGTTCTGTGCCATTATTATTATTATTGAACGGGGTGGCTAAACCAAGTACTTTGACCTAAGGTCCATTGTGCATCCCCAGAGCCCTGACTCAAAAAGAGTCCTATTGCCGAGACAAAATAAAGGATGTGCCATACTTATGTTTATTATCCACTTATGCAAATACTTTTAAACGCTTCAAAAATATATTTTTGGTTTTGGTGTCAATCCCATTTGCTATAAAATCAGCACCAGAGTCGCTAGAAGATGTAAAAACAATCTTTTAGTGTTTTCCATTTAACTGCTCGAGACTCTCTCTGAATTAGTTTACGTCAGCATTGACCTAATTGGGCTCTAGAGAAAAAATGTTTTAAAGATTTTGGCTTTATTCCTCAATTTAAAGGGAATATGGGAAAAATTGGCATATAGCGGACCAAGAGAGGTCAATGATGTTACTCAAAACGGCGAAACTCAAACAACTCTGTCATATTTTTTAAAGCAGTTTTCGCTAAAAAGTTTTAATTTTGCTACTGGTTATTGCTTGGTGCTTCCCATTAAATTTGATTAATAGTGATTTCTTCAAAAGTATTAATACTGTAATTTTTAGATCAGAGACCGTTTAGCACCCATTCTTGGGAACGCCCGAAACGTCGTACTGAAGTTGCGGCGGAACCAAACAAAAGCTCCACATTACCAAGTAGAAGGAAAAATTTAACTGGTAAATATTTCTAACATCAGCATTTTTCTTTTAAATTTTTTGGAAAAACTAAGACATGACTCAATTTTAATGAAATATTTAGCTGCAAGGGTAGAGGATCGATCTCAGCGTTCTTTATCACTTTATTTGCCCTCGGGTAGAGCTTCAAATTCCGATCCAAACTTGAAAAAATCTCTAACTCAGTATGTGGCCTGATTATATTTAACAAAAAATACAGTTGAAATAAATTTACCAAGTTTTTGTTTCACTTTTTAGAAGTCCCCAATCGCCTTTATTAAGTAGGATCCCCAGGAGTGTGCCAAATTTTTCTCCAGGAAGCAGTCCAACAGCTAGTCCATATAATACTCGACGCAGAGTGGTTCCACCCTTAACACCCCCAGTTGTTAGATCTCGAATATTAACAAAAAATAATACGACTACTGGTGAAAGAGCGGCGACTGACCTTTCAGGAATTATGACAAGGTCGGCTGAAGTAACTTTACAACAACAGAGTAAAATTCCCATGCCAAAAGGCTTTAGGTTTGTGAAATTTAATAATTGCCATGGAATAATTGAAATGACATTTATCGATACTGAAATATCTAAATTAGCAGGAGACAGTCGTTGATACTCGAAACCTCTTGAGACGAAGATTTTTTCTCCTTTCAAGTTCTTCCAAAAACCAAATAAAATCTTTTTTTACATCTTATGCTAATGTTATTACTTAATTTAAAGGTAATTTATTTTTTGATATGCCCTATGAAAATACCTAATTGTAATCAAAAATAAATCTGTGCCCTATATAAATGATTATCTTGTCCATAAAATAATCTGAAAAGCTAACATTAGCCTTAGTTTTTTTTATTAACTTTACCTAGGTCTGCTGTAGCCCTAACTCTAACAATTTGCACAGACCAGTAAAACCACAGGACATTTCCTGGTTTGTGGCCACTAAGACCCAATGGAATGGAAACTGTTTTCTTTAGAAAAAATTATTTAGACCTTTTCTATTTGCATAGCAGCCAACTGTTTATGCACTTGCTGGCTTTTGGTCTTCTAAGGCAACGATTTGTTTTTAATTTTTTATTCAATGAAATACGTGAGGGCTTTTCGGTTCTGAAAATACTGCAAGCCCTCTGATATCATAATGGGTACGTTCAGTGGTTAAAAATCGTTGCCGAAAAAAACCGATTGCGATTTTTCTGATATCCATCGTGACGTCAGAGTCAATTGTACGGAATTTTGGGGTACGTTCAGCAGCGCTCATCGCACTCACCGATTAGTAATCGCTGACATCAAAAGTAAATAGGGGGAGAAAGTCTATCACTGCCTTCAGATTTTACCTTCCACCATGCTTGACACCCTTTTTGAAGAGCTAGTGATCACGTGATATTTCTAACCAATAAGGATAGCACATTACGCGCGAAGTAGTGCATTTGTGGCATTCCGGTCCGCGCTCAAGATGAAAATTTTGAATTTTATTCCCTGGCAACCATGTCACCGCCTCGCGATTTCAAATAGTCTCTCTGTCAAATGCTGGCCATTATTTCCTTCGATAACGGTTGATTTTAATTAATAATTACTATATCAATTGTAAAATAAACAAAAAAAGCTCGTAGCTATTGCTATTATTTCAGTTAAACTTGCAATTTGTTAGGCCTTAACATCGTAGATTTACCAATTAGTCCCGATCTCTGCTCTTAGATGGCGCCACGCTCCACGATTTAAATGAGCGTTATGCTAGTTATTTATTTCTTTATTACTTTTCAAAAATCGTGTTATTATTTTTAAAATGTCGCATTTTAGTTTCTATCATATATCTACTTTATTTAGGAACTAAATTAACCAAATTATCGAAAGAAAAAGTTTCATATTCACGTATTTTATAGAGAACTATTTTTCATCGTGGCGGAGTACAACCGATACCTTTGTGTCCCTGCAAAAAGGCGAGGGGGAAGTCATTTCCAAAGCCCAAAAATGTTACCCCTCAAATAAGACGTCGTGCGGTTGGACCCAAGTGCCATACTTTCTCCCCCTATTTACTTTTGATAAGATGTGATAGCGCACAGCTTTCTCATTGAAACCATGGACTCTATTATGAGTCCATGTTGAAACCAAGTCCAACCATGGACTCTATTATAGAGTCCATGGTCCAACGGTTCTCGAGATAGAGTTTGAATGACTTGAGAACATGGTTCAAGGTGACCTGCGCGTGTTATGTGATCTGAAAATATAAAATTACTAAAAAAATAGTTTTGCAATTATTAGCCCTGGATCATTTTTTAGTGGACCAAAAGTTGATAAAGCTAGTATAAAACACCAAGTTTCCGCTTAGCAGACTGAAATACAGCAATTTATGAGCTTCTCGCATTGGCCACTTCGTGGTCTTATATTTGACCAATTAATATAGGGATGTTTTGGTGCTACCAAAGATAACATTACCTTCGTACCCTAGATTCGAATTCAGAGAGCTTTCCCGTTGAGGTTTTTGTGAGGAAGCAATTACCTACTTCCGGCACTTGACCTCCGATAAATCGAGCTCGATTGGTAATTGCTGTATTCAGAGATAATATAAACCTCGTACACGAGGAATTGATCACCACGCATAATCGGTGTACAAGCTTTGACTGAACTAAAAATTGTACGAGTACTCTGTACCCAGAGTTGGGGATAAATGTGAGCGCTCTCTACTGACCTACTCTCCCTCAAGAGGGGAATTGCGAGCAAAAAGAAATACGATTTTTGGTCCCACTCCCGCTCTCTAGGAGGGCTGTAACCAAAGAGTGAATTTCCACCTCTTTCGACGTTTTAACGCTCGCTCGTGAGAGTGAATTTTCCCCTGTTTCGACGCTCTTAGCGATCTCACTCTTTCAAAAGAGGGAATGAAGTGTCCCTCTTTCCCTCTCCCTCCTTCAAAAGAGGGAATGAAGTGTCCCTCTTTCCCTCTCCCTCCTTCAAAAGAGGGAATGAAGTGTCCCTCTTTTCCTCTCCCTCCTTCAAAAGAGGGAATGAAGTGTTCCTCTTTCCCTCTCCCTCTTTCAAACGAGGGAATGAAGTGTCCCTCTTTCCCTCTCCCTCTTTCAAAAGATGTCCCTCTTTCCCTCTCCCTCTTTCAAAAGAGGGAATGAAGTGTCCCTCTTTCCCTCTCCCTCCTTCAAAAGAGGGAATGAAGTGTTCCTATTTCCCTCTCCCTCTTTCAAACGAGGGAATGAAGTGTCCCTCTTTCCCTCTCCCTCTTTCAAAAGATGTCCCTCTTTCCCTCTCCCTCTTTCAAAAGAGGGAATGTAGTGTCCCTCTTTCCCTCTCCCTCCTTCAAAAGAGGGAATGAAGTGTCCCTCTTTCCCTCTCCCTCCTTCAAAAGAGGGAATGAAGTGTCCCTCTTTCCCTCTCCCTCCTTCAAAAGAGGGAATGAAGTGTCCCTCTTTCCCTCTCCCTCCTTCAAAAGAGGGAATGAAGTGTTCCTCTTTCCCTCTCCCTCCTTCAAAAGAGGGAATGAAGTGTCCCTCTTTCCCTCTCCCTCCTTCAAAAGAGGGAATGAAGTGTCCCTCTTTCCCTCTCCCTCTTTCTAAAGAGGGAATGAAGTGTCCCTCTTTCCCTCTCCCTAATTCAAAAGAGGGAATGAAGTGTTCCTCTTTCCCTCTCCCTCTTTCAAACGAGGGAATGAAGTGTCCCTCTTTCCCTCTCCCTCTTTCAAAAGATGTCCCTCTTTCCCTCTCCCTCTTTCAAAAGAGAGAATGAAGTGTCCCTCTTTCCCTCTCCCTCTTTCAAAAGATGTCCCTCTTTCCCTCTCCCTCCTTCAAAAGAGGGAATGAAGTGCCCCTCTTTCCCTCTCCCTCTTTCAAAAGATGTCCCTCTTTCCCTCTCCCTCCTTCAAAAGAGGGAATGAAGTGTCCCTCTTTCCCTCTCCCTCCTTCAAAAGAGGGAATGAAGTGTCCCTCTTTCCCTCTCCCTCCTTCAAAAGAGGGAATGAAGTGTTCCTCTTTCCCTCTCCCTCTTTCAAAAGATGTCCCTCTTTCCCTCTCCCTCCTTCAAAAGAGGGAATGAAGTGTCCCTCTTTCCCTCTCCCTCCTTCAAAAGAGGGAATGAAGTGTCCCTCTTTCCCTCTCCCTCTTTCAAAAGAGAGAATGAAGTGTCCCTCTTTCCCTCTCCCTCCTTCAAAAGAGGGAATGAAGTGTCCCTCTTTCCCTCTCCCTCCTTCAAAAGAGGGAATGAAGTGTTCCTCTTTCCCTCTCCCTCTTTCAAAAGATGTCCCTCTTTCCCTCTCCCTCCTTCAAAAGAGGGAATGAAGTGTCCCTCTTTCCCTCTCCCTCCTTCAAAAGAGGGAATGAAGTGTCCCTCTTTCCCTCTCCCTCTTTCAAAAGAGAGAATGAAGTGTCCCTCTTTCCCTCTCCCTCTTTCAAAAGAGAGAATGAAGTGTCCCTCTTTCCCTCTCCCTCCTTCAAAAGAGGGAATGAAGTGCCCCTCTTTCCCTCTCCCTCTTTCAAAAGATGTCCCTCTTTCCCTCTCCCTCCTTCAAAAGAGGGAATGAAGTGCCCCTCTTTCCCTCTCCCTCTTTCAAAAGATGTCCCTCTTTCCCTCTCCCTCCTTCAAAAGAGGGAATGAAGTGTCCCTCTTTCCCTCTCCCTCCTTCAAAAGAGGGAATGAAGTGTATCTCTTTCCCCTTTCCCTCCTTCAAAAGAGGGAATGAAGTGTCCCTCTTTCCCTCTCCCTCCTTCAAAAGAGGGAATGAAGTGTTCCTCTTTCCCTCTCCCTCCTTCAAAAGAGGGAATGAAGTGTCCCTCTTTCCCTCTCCCTCCTTCAAAAGACGGAATGAAGTGTTCCTCTTTCCCTCTCCCTCTTTCAAACGAGGGAATGAAGTGTCCCTCTTTCCCTCTCCCTCTTTCAAAAGATGTCCCTCTTTCCCTCTCCCTCTTTCAAAAGATGTCCCTCTTTCCCTCTCCCTCTTTCAAAAGAGAGAATGAAGTGTCCCTCTCCCTCCTTCAAAAGAGGGAATGAAGTGACCCTCTTTCCCTCTCCCTCTTTCAAAAGAGGGAATGAAGTGTCCCTCTTTCCCTCTCCCTCCTTCAAAAGAGGGAATGAAGTGACCCTCTTTCCCTCTCCCTCTTTCAAAAGAGAGAATGAAGTGTCCCTCTTTCCCTCTCCCTCCTTCAAAAGAGGGAATGAAGTGACCCTCTTTCCCTCTCCCTCTTTCAAAAGAGGGACCCTCTGGAAACTCTACATTCCCCTCCTATTGCTATTTCAGCGCATGTAGGAAAGCGGGAAATTCGAATTTCAATTGAACTTTTTACAGAACGAAATAAATGCCGTGGATTTCTTTACATGAATATCCAAATCGTTCAAGGTTCCATAAAATTGAGTAAAGTAAAATAATATATATTCTTCATTTTTCTGAAATTTTAAATTATCACCAAATTTCTTCGATTTTATAGGAGCGTAGCTCCCAACTAGCGACTAAAATGGCGCTATGTCTGTAACCCTGTTTCTCAGAAACTACCCCACCTATTGAAATGAAACTTCCCACACATAAAGAACTAAGTAGCGTCCCTGTCGTCACGAAACCCAAATTTATCTAGGAAAACGTGAATTCTCACTGCGAATGATTTATGTTGCGCTCTCAAGAGTAAAGAAAATTGAAGACCTCTTGATTGATCCTCCATTGTTTTTACAATATTTTGTTATAATTAATAATATTAGATAATGCATTTATTTGTTTTTTTTTTGTTATAGGAACTGTGTAAAAAATATACTATCAACACTTTCTCGAATTGACACCATCAAAAACAGACTTTGGAAATAGTTGTAACACTCAACTCCGTATAATGAAATATATTTATACAGGGTGTTACGGATAAGAGTACCGAAACTTTCTATATGCATTCTATGGGTCTCTATGAGTAAAAAATGTCTAATAAACATTGGTCCTAAAGTGCTTCGTTTCAGAGATATGGGCTCCCAAAAAACTACCCAAAACATCCGGACACAGCCTTAAATCTGGCAAACAATATTCTTCCTTGAACCAAATGGTTATCATTAACCTATCAATTGTTTTTTATCCGTGAGGCGAGAAACTTTAATAACAAGTGGCAAAAGTTCATTAAAGGGAATATAACCTCAGGTATTTGGTGTGGAACACCAACGTTTGCAACTTTGGCCCCTCTTGCCTTTGGCTTTAGAAATGTTTGGCGCCACTGTACAGGGAAATTTTAAAAATTGAAGGGGTTTTCCATAAAGATTGCTTTGCAGGTTATATTCCCTTTAATGTCCTTTTAAAACTAAAATGAGTTTGAAGACCAAGCCATTTTAATTTTATTGACACGGTTCCAATAAAATAAAAACATTTTGTCGTTACGAACGATTTTGATAATTAAAATTAAAGAACAAGTATCCGCCAAGTTGAAAGACAGTTAGGTGTCAATCATGTTATGGTCTGGAGATTTCTACGTGGTCATCGTTTTCAGCCTTTCCATCTTCAAAAAGTCCAAGATTTGAACGACGCCAACTATCCTAGACGTACCAACTTCTGTCGGTGGTTTGGGGACAGAGTACTGAATTACCCACAGTTCGCAACTATTATCCTAACAGCCGATGAGGCCAATTTCTCCCGGAACCTCAAAGTCAATTTGCACAATAATCATCAATGGAGCCAAAATAACCCACATGGAACTATAGTCGCGACTCATCAAGAGCGCTGCAGCCTCAACGTTTGTTGTGGCATTGTCGGAGACTATCTAGTTGGACCATATTTTCTTCCGCCTAGGTTAAATGGAGAGTCATACCCACGATTTCTTCAGGAATCGTTACCAGAGCTATTGGAAGACGTTGGCAACTAGAGTGCGAATGTGGTTCTTGCACGATGGAGCGCCAACACATTTCAGCCGCGCAGTGCGAGATCACCTTGATGCAACATTTCCTTTAAGGTGGATAGGACGAGGAGGAATTATTTCGTGGCCGCCTCGATCTCCCGTTATAAACACTTGCGATTTTTTTCTTTGGGCATATCTGAAGGACCTTGTTTATAAAACGGAGGCAGCGTTGCCCCTCTGAACCGCGATGGGAATGCGTTGCATCAGATATCTATATTATAAGGAGCACTTGGTACGTCGGTCGTACGTCGGAGCTTTCTGGAATGTTTTCTTAGTCTGTCATGAAGCCAAAGGCGGGGCGGCGAAGAGAGGGGAACCG
Source organism: Leiobunum rupestre (assembly GCF_980474605.1). Lineage (NCBI taxonomy): Eukaryota > Metazoa > Arthropoda > Arachnida > Opiliones > Sclerosomatidae > Leiobunum > Leiobunum rupestre. Next base: position 13,123,826 of record NC_143390.1, read on the forward strand.
TGACTGCCTTTCGCTTCGTTACTGAGGTGGTTCGACTATAAACAGCGCGGGACAGAGGGGGATCGGGGCTCAGGGACGACGAGCGTATTTGTTTCTGTTCGTCATGAGGGGGGAGCGGGTACAGGGGGTTTGGGACGAGAGAGAAAGGCGAGTTTTTTTGTTATTTTAGCGAGGGAGAAAGGGTACCCCGGTAATTCTGGTATGGGGAAAGGGGGAGGGGTGCCTTAATTACTGGGGGGTTTGGGACGAGAGAGAAAGGCGAGTTCTTTTAATATTTGCGGGGGGGGGGGAAAGGGTACCCCGTTAATTATGGCGTGGGGAAAAGGGGGAGTAGTGCCTTACTGGGGTGGTTTGACTATGGGGAAAAGGGTACCACGGAAATTCTTGCACGGGAAAGAGGGGTTGGGGGGCTTACTGGGGGGGGGGATTGACTCGAAACACACAACTAGCTGAGGGCCCACCCGTAGGGTGAGCTTCTCGGCTAGTTCCATATATCGGGGCTCTCGACACTTCAATAATCTTACGGCCAATAGTGTAACAGGGCCAGGCTCTCACCGCTAACTGAACCTAGCGTCTCAATGGCAACGGGACACGAGACTTTCGTACTTCTTGTTCTTCCAGCCCGATTGTGCCAATCCCCAAAATTATTTTTAGGACGGTATATTTATGATAATTATGATAATTTCGCATTACACAGTTAAGTTGACTTCTGTATATGGGGAATATTTAAAACGTTCGATAAACCTTAGTCTAATATGTACTTTGAAAACTTATTATTATAATTTAAAGGGCAAGCTATATGGTTTACTACAGTGCATGAATATATAACTGTATAGTTCAAATATTAAAGCGATAATTTTTAAATAAAAAATAATTAAAAACTTTAAAAGAAGAAACTCATGGCTGTCATAAGGAAGATTTAAAATTCAAGAAAATTTTATTATACTCAATTTTATGGCACCTTGAACGATTTGGATATTAATGTAAAGATATAAAAATCAACGGTATTTATTTCATCCTGTAAAAAATTCAATTGAAATTCGAATTTCCCGCCTTCCTAAACGCGCTGAAATAGCAATAGGAGGGGAATGTAGAGCGTTTCCAGAGGCTCCCTCTTTTGAAAGAGGGAGAGGCAAAAAGGGACACTTAATTCCCTCTTTTGAAAGAGGGAGAGGCAAAGAGGGACACTTCATTCCCTCTTTTGTAGGAGGGAGAGGGAAAGAGGGACACTTAATTCCCTCTTTTGAAAGAGGGAGAGGGAAAGAGGGACACTTCATTCCCTCTTTTGTAGGAGGGAGAGGGAAAGAGATACACTTCATTCCCTCTTTTGAAAGAGGGAGAGGGAAAGAGGGACACTTCATTCCCTCTTTTGAAAGAGGGACACTTCATTCTCTCTTTTGAAAGAGGGAGAAGGAAAGAGGGACACTTCATTCCCTCATCCAGAGGGTCCCTCTTTTGAAAGATTGAGATCGCGAAGAGCGTCGAAAGAGGGGAAAATTAACTCTACGGTTACGGCCCTCTATAGTTAGAGGGAGAGGGAAAAAAGGATACTTCATTCCCTTTTTCAATATTTCCTCAGAGTTTCGCCCATCTCTGTCTGTACCTAATTAAGTAACATAATACCTGCGAGTCTGACACTTGTAGCCTTGCTCATGCGTTGTTTCTTACAACATCTTTTCTTCACCAAAGATAAATCAGTAAAACGATTAGCAGCTCTGTAACCCGGAAGCTTAACCCTCTTTGTGATTTGAATTTTTCTATTGATCATCCAAAATGAGGCAGAGTTTAAATTCAGCCAATCATATTATAGTACTCCAAAAAATTTCGTCTGTTGCGTAACCATATTGCGCAGGTCCGGACTGGCTCCTTTGGAGTCCCTCGGCTAGAGACTGAAGAGGGGAACCCTTACCGGGCGGTGAGGGGGTACGGAATAAAAAACTAAATAGTTATTTATACTACAACAAATAATGTTTAAAGTGTACTCGATTCTACGTGCACATTAATTTAAACGTCAAACGCGTCTAAAAGACCTTTAGGAAAAATTTATTTTAAGTAATTTGGGGGCCCCTTGAGCCGGGGGCCCTCGGCGATCGCCGATCAGCCGCCCTAGCCAGTCCGGGTCTGATAGTGCGGCTAAATCACAAATTTTTTCATAAGAATCTGGTTCTGGGCTTTTCGGACTATTTTTCCCTTGACTTCGGTTCTCGAACCAGGGGTCACTCCCTCAAACTGGTCAAACCCCGGGCGAGAACCACTCGGCGGTTACATTTTATCTCCCACTCAGTTGTTAGTGACTGGAATGCTCTCCCACAATCTATTGTTTCGATTACCGACTATTTGCAATTTCGTTCCTCTCTAACTGACCATTTACAAACCTCTTCGGGACAGTATTCGACATTATTGTGTATTTTTTCGCTTGCTTTTCTATTTTCTTAATTCACTTGTTTTGTATCCTTATTTTTTTTAATTAACTGTACTCAGTAAACATCCTTGTACCTACGTGTCTGTGCATAAGTCATCACGGCTTGGCAGACCATTGTCATTTCAATAAATAAATAAAATAAATTAAGGTTTCCGCTTGCATACTACTAAAAATAAATAGGGGGAGAAAGTCTGACACTTGGGTCCAACCGCACGACGTCTTATTTGAGGGGTAAAATTTTTGGGCTTCGGAAATGACTTCCCCCTCGCCTCTTTACAGGGACACAAAGGTATCGGTTGTACTCCGCCACGATGAAAAATAGTTATCTATAAAATACGTGAATATTAAACTTTTGCTTTCGATAATTTGGTTAATTTAGTTCCTTAATAAAGTAAATATATCATAGAAACTAAAATGCGACATTTTAAAAATAATAACGTGACTTTTGAAAAGAAATAAACCGTAACTAGAATAACACTCGTTTAAATCGTGGAGAGCGTGGCGCCATCTAAGAGCAGAGATCGGGACTAATTGGTAAATCTACGATGTTAAGGCCTAACAAATTGCAAGTTTAACTGAAATAATAGCAATAGCTACGAGCTTTTTTTGTTTATTTTACAATTGATATAGTAATTATTAATTAAAATCAACCGTTTTCGATGGAAATAATGGTCAGCATTTGACAGAGAGACTATTTGAAATCGCGAGGCGGTGACATGGTTGCCAGGGAATAAAATTCAAAATTTTCATCTTGAGCGCGGACCGGAATACCACAAATGCACTACTTCGCGCGTAATGTGCTATCCTTATTGGTTAGAAATATCACGTGATCACTAGCTCTTCAAAAAGGGTGTCAAGCATGGTGGAAGGTAAAATCTGAAGGCATTGATAGAATTTCTCCCCATATTTACTTTTGATACTACCTGTACAATGACCCATGGAATGTCCCACTTCACAACCTTCCACGAGAAATGGAGAAATTTGAGCCGCCACGAACCAACTTTTTCGCTATGTCCAGCATAAACTAAACCGGTTTCTTGGACCTGTCTTTGATGAATATTGTTACAAAATGTAAGCATTTTCAATTTTTTGTCAGAAACATAATTTTCAGCTTAAAATTAATACTGTGCTGTAACCCGAAATTCTTAAGTTTAAGTATAAAAACACTTACCTTAAAGATATAGGTCGTAGTGATTTTTCCAAGTCCCGAAACCAAATTTCGAACAAAGCCACGCGGACGCTCGTTTCCAATAAAGTGCTGGTTGAACGCGCTATGGGTCATGCATGCTATCTCTCGAATAAGATCATTGATTAACTATTTTATTCAAAATAGAGCTGCCTATGTACATATTATAACAAAAACAGTTCTTCGAACTGAAAAAACAGTTTAGAGCTCGTTAAATGTGCAGCCTTAAAGGGACATATATTATTTTTATTGTTGAGATGTCAAATTCATTTAAAGTATTAAAAAATATTCCTGTGAACAACAGAATGACGTCATTCCGCCTTTCAAATCACAGTCCACTGCTCCTCTAATTTTTAACACTAAATCTTTGATCCAATTTTGCCCACAAAGGTATCCATATTTATATTTATTTTCGTCCCTACACATTTAACATAAAAATTTTAAAATTTATTCTTATTATTTTATTTTTGTTGTAGGTTATTGCAATAAATAAATAATAAATAATAATAAATTTTAAAATTTTTATGTTAAATGTGTAGGGACGAAAATAAATATAAATATGGATACCTTTGTGGGCAAAATTGGATCAAAGATTTAGTGTTAAAAATTAGAGGAGCAGTGGACTGTGATTTGAAAGGTGGAATGACGTCATTCTGTTGTTCACAGGAATATTTTTTAATACTTTAAATGAATTTGACATATTAATCAACAATAAAAATAATATATGTCCCTTTAAGGCTGCACATTTAACGAGCAGCTCTAAACTGTTATTCAAATTTTAAAGCTCGAAAATTATTAGTTGTCAAACTTAACAGCCTTCTAAAAATTAAACATTCAAAAATACTGATAGTTTAGTTCAACCAAAGATAATACGTATCCTGTATTCGATATCTCGGTGCTTTTACATTGACTATACGCCATGAAGCTGTTACCGAATTCCAGGCGAAATTCCGAAAAGTCGGGCTGCTAAATCTTGGATTAATAATATGTTACTGGATATTGCACTACAGCCTTCGCTAAGGCATTTAAGGGCGTCTCTCAATAGTCGCCTGTTAAAGCGCGGACGGGATAGCATTTCCAGGGGAAACGGTGTGACAAACTCTTTGGCGCAGGCGCGGGATTTCGAAAATAACGGTTTGAAATTTCGTTGGCGTAAATAATAAAAGGTTATTTCCTGAGTGTAGAACAAAAAGAGGTTTCTTACCAGAGGAATAATAGAATTGGAAGCATTTCTTTTGGAGCTGGGACTGCACAGTGTTTCGAAATCGACTTTTTAGTAACAAAATTAAAAACCAACTCAATATAATAAATGTATATATAATTTAAATTGTGGTTTTAAGTTGTATCCGAAAATATAAATTATATTTCGCTACCTGCCACCATAGAATTTATTTTTGCAAAACGTGTATAGAATTATGTTATACATAAATTTAAAATTTGGTAAAATTAGGTTGAACAGATCTTCTGTAAAATGCAATCAAAGGGCCAATTTTGACCAAAATACGGCTTTTTCTAAAGGCTTTTTATCCAAAAGTTGCAAGTTGTTGCAAAATATTTCACCACTATCTTGTAGAACCCTTACCGTAGTAGAACTTACAAAAAACCCGAGCACCAATCACCTCCAAGTTTTTAAGATATATCAAGTTTTATCACGTTTAAAAATATTTCTTGAAATAGCTAATTCATGGTGTCTCTGTACACCTTGTTTGCCTTTCCGTTGCTATAAAACCTACTACGAAGGAGCAACCCCTAGCTAGTTCGAACCTATTTGAAGCCAGGCACGACAAAATCCTACTAATATTAGAATAAGCTAGGGGTTTCTCTTTCGTAGTAGGTTTTATAGCAACGGAAAGGCAAACAAGATGTGCAGAGACACCATGAATTAGCTATTTCAAGAAATATTTTTAAACGTGATAAAACTTGATATATCTTAAAAACTTGGAGGTGATTGGTGCTCGGGTTTTTTGTAAGTTCTATCGATCTGATTTTTGAAATAAAATTGATAATGTTTGAAGTTGACACGTTTTTTTTTAAATGATCCACATTTGGCTTTAAGTGGGCAAACAGGGAGTTCATTTACTCATATGATCCAAAGTTGGAATATTTCGTACAATTTTGGACAAACATTGGATTATTTTTTGCTAAAATTCCATATTTGGCTTTAAGAAGCAAACTTGGATTTCATTTACTCGTATAATCCAAAGTTGGACAATTTTGTACAATTTTGGACACACATTGGATCCTTTTTTCTAAGAGTGTATGGGCTAAATACGCATTAAGCTTAAAAATCGCGTGCCAAATTCCCGGAATATCACGTAAGCGGAAGTTGAGTTAGATTAGTTCATTTCGCCGCTACCGAGTGGCGCTATTAGAAAACTGTTTGACGTCCCTGTGAAGAAAGGATGTAGTTAAATTCCTAACGTCATACATATATATCTTATGTTACTTACGATACTACCAAAGGCTGTACACGGTGTACAGAATTTTCAGGAGTGTTTAGCCCCTCGAAAAAACTGCCTAGCGCGTAGTCAATAGCGTCTACCCACTTCCTGTCGGAACCATAATAACCCTTTTACAAAAGGATGTACTTTGTAAGAGCAAATCAAAAAAACTTTAACACATCGATCAATGGAGACCAATTTTTCGGAGGTCACGTGTCGGAAGTGGGTAAACGCTTCGTTACAAAACTGTCTATCAGATTTTATAGTTTATTAGCATGGTAACTAAGAAGCTATTTTTTCGGATTTCAGGTAGGAATTAGGTAAACGCTGTCGACTACGCGCAAGGGAGTGAATTCGAATCTAGGGTACGAGGTTTATAATCTCTGTATAACTGAGAATTTTTTCACATAGGGGCAGCACCAGGAGATTTTTCTCTATTGTGCCCCCCCCCCCCCCATATATTGACTTAAAAATTAAATTGTGCAAAGTCTTATGTATAAACCAAATTCGTTCTGCGCCATACTTATGTTTATTATAGTGGAAACGTTTCACCTGCTAACCGAACGTCGTGTTTTTGCTAAGCCTTATTATGTCAAAAAAGCTAACTGGTTAAAAAGGAACACTTGTTGCATACCGTATAGGTGAAAAGTTTCCATTATTTTAACTCCTGGCTATCGGAAATTTTACTTCTTGGTAAAACCAAATTTTTCGCGATAAAAGAAACAGCTGAACGTTAGCTCCGGCTCATCTAGCTCCACAAAATGTGTCGCAGTTTCAATAACGGTAATTCTTTTACTTCTAGTTTTTGTGATTGTCTGAGCTGCTAAATTTTAAATGGGCAGCTTCGGAGCTTTCTCTATTCGCGACCGAAAACTATCGCTACGCCCCCTTTGGTTCTCCATTGAAACCTAGATTTTAGTGTTCCTCATAGTTATTCGTAAATTTCACTTTATAAATAATTAATATAATTTTTGCATCGTTTGCTTATATTTTGATAAATTTATTTAAGAAAAAACGTTCTTATGACTTTTTAATTTGTCTGTAGCAGACGCTAGATCTTAGGCGTAACCTCGTAGAAGCTAGCACCGTTACGCCATCTATACTCGTTTCGGTCGCGAATAGCTACCACGGGTTATGGTTCCAAAAAAAATTTACCCGGTGGATCAGGGATTTCAACAAAAATAATATCCAACGAATCGCGATCTCTGTCCAACGGGGTAACGCGGTTTCGGTGATTAACACTTTTCCTGCTGGTACCTCTCTCGAAGATTGTCTTTTCGCGTTGCCGTGAATTCATGTGTTTCGTTTTGAGTTATTTATGTAATTAATAATAATACCAGAGAGTGTAAAGATTATGAGAGGCGTCTCTTCCTATTCCCGTAACGTTAAAATTTCGTACAAGATTTTGAGAGCGCGCGCCCATAGGAGAGGTTACGATACTAACCGACACACGATGTCGCTACTGAAAAATTTTTAAATTTTGTAAACATCCGGAAAGTTTTTCATCAGTCATGGCTGTTAAACATAGTTGAATTATGCTAATTTAAAATTAATAAAATTCAATTCCATGAAAAATAAAGAAACGTAAGTACAAGAAAGCGGACTATTTATAATATTTTGATACTAAAAGAATTATTTGTTTGATTAACCAAGGAAATTCATTGGAAATTTTATGAAATGGCCGAGGCTTAACGAGAACAGAGCGTTATAAATTAAAAAATACGAGGAAACATTGAAGTTGGTAAAATGAGATTAATGTTGTATTTTTAACAGTTTCCTATCTAATCTTTTCTGGGTTTTCGTGTATTCATGGTTGAGATCTTGTTTTTTAAGGGAACTATGTATGCAGAATTCTATGAAAAAAGATATCATGTTTTGGTATGCAGTTGCACATGGAGAATCTTCATTAGCTTTAAAATATTTCTTGTCAATTCTTTGAATGATGAATCTCTCCAAACGTCCTTTAATTTGTCATGTGCGATAAAAGCTTAAAACTGGTGTCAAATACTTAATTCATTTGTCTCCGTTACAAATTTGAAGAAACTATCAGTTGGTACGATGAGGCTGCTGAGCAGCTGATAGAAGAATTCTTTGCTGTTTTGAAAGCTTTAAAGTAAAAGAGCAGATTTGTTGGGTCAACAATTGGATTGTCTTTTTTGAGTTGACTTATGCAAGAAGAGCATTGAAGGTTTGAGTAGCAGCGGTGAATTAGATATCCTGAAATGTAACTAAGAACATTTTGTTTTAGCAGGTTTGGACTTTCAATAGAATTACAAAATTCTAAGTCTTCATCGGAACATTGCCCCTGGCTTTGCGAGACTACAAGATTTTCAAAATTGGAGAAATCTTCATCCGGTCCTGGAGCTGCAGTTTTAAAAGTGTCAATGTTTAAAATGAACTCATCCAAATCATCAATGCAATTAGAATCCGGTGGTTTAAAGAGATTATTCACAGAGGCAGCCCTGTATGCAGCTTGAAATTGTTGTGGATTGGGATGATCACGGTTGCCTCCTTTCTGTCTTATAGATCCAAGAAAATTATCTACAAAATCTTGGCTACTCTTGTCCGTTAATAAAAACTTAAAACCAAAATTATCCTTTAGATCTTCCCAGAGGAGTAGCAAGGCTTGAATTGAAATTACCATTTTCTGAAATTTCCAATGGTGTAGAGTCATTAAGACTGAAAATTGTTGGCACAGCGGATGGTGTGAGCCTATTTTTAGTTCTAATATTCATGAAACTGGCATCAATGAAATTATTTGCGCAAATTATATGGTTAACGTGTAAATATTCCGTAGTTTTATTTGTAAGCCCATCATTATTTACATTTTTCAGCCACAAAATAGAACTAAAATTTATATTAAGTTAATATGCCAATAAGCCTATCTAATGAAAATGCGAATTTACCAGTCTTTTTCCTTTGGAAACTTAAAAAAAGATGAACAAGGATTTCTTGTTTTCAATATTTTACAATTTAAAACAAAAGAATATACCCCAGACCCACTAAATTATTTAAAAACCTTGTAAAACTAGCATTAAAAATCTGGAAAGTTTTTGCGTCTCTTTTAAACCTAACATCGAAACGCACGCGCTGTGAGAACGGCGCCACTGGTGGCGCCATCGCTCTTACGGTAGTAGTGGACATTTTTGGGAAAAAAAAGTTAGTACGCTTTTTTGAAAGAGAGACGCCTCTCATAATCTTTACACTCTCTGATAATACCTTGGTAGTTTTTCAACTTCCAGATGTCGCTGAATGCAGAAGTTGGGGCGTCATCATTCTGAAAAGCACATCTTGCTTGGATCTACGTTCTTAGGGACTAAAATACCATCTTTTGATTAGTAACTGTTTGGCTTCTTTACAGTTGGCGGTGCAATACTCTACACTTAATCGGCCTTTTCATAAACCAATTTAGTTATGCAAATTTATCCAAAGTTTAAAAAATATTCCCTTAAGTATGTGTGTGTCTGTCCCTTTTCTGTAGAGTGCCCAGACTTGCACAATTGTTTTTAATGTACCAAATGAATAGGCCTTTCTATAAAGTCATTACGCTTGCCGAACTTGTTTGAATGTATCGCTTTCGTCACGAGATACGTAGGAGTTCAGTTCAGTTTTGAAGGTAAGATCTGCATAAAAAGGGCGACTCGTCGAATTTTCATAGTGAAACGTCACTTCTACGTCACGAATGACGCGCCCGATACATCTAAACAAGAAAGCCAATGTTACTTTATAGAAAGGCCTATTGCACTTATGTCCACTCTCCCAACCTGAGGTCCCTGGCCACTATGGTGTTTCATTTATTTTTGTTAAATTGCGTACCATAAGAAGTCCTTAAGCTACTGGCTGTCAAACGTAGTCCTAACGTCTGATGATACCCAACCTATCTAGTTTTCGACGGCAACCAAAAGAGGGCATAGCGATAGCTATCGGTCACGAATAGGGTGCTTGCTCGTAGCGGCATGACATTTTTTCACGTAACAGGTGACAGATAACGAGGCACCATACGATCTTGGGTTATAATCACGTGACCACCACGGGCGTCTAAATGTCATGGCCGACCTAAACGCGTTACCATGGCAATTAATACAGGCCACACGCAGAGGCGCGCAACCTATGAATTGAGAATATAAAATAAATTAAACACTTGAAATGGGTAGCCAAAGATAAATATGTAATAACATAAAAATATAAAACAGGAATAGCAACTCTAATATCTTTGAGAACGCTTTAAAATGTATGCCGAGTTAATAGTCTTGTCAAGACTATTCAACTAAAAGGTTGAATATCGGGCGCTTTTGGCCGCCTCTGGAAATTCCGATCCGTTTGCCCATGTATTAAAAAAACTTAATCCATGCTTTTCCCCTCCCTTCCACCACTTTTATTGTTCTTGCACCTTAACGCCATCTAGGTGATTCAAATTATTAGATAATGAAATTAACAAAATATAATTAAGCAATTTATTTAAAACAAATATTTATATAGAATATTTAATATTTATTTTATGTCATAAAAGTGAATTAATTTGATAATTTATTATTGGAATTGATAGACCCCACCAGGAGCCGCTAGAGGTGGACTACAAACTTGACCAAGATCAGATTAATCCGTGTTACCAAAAGTAAATAGGGGGAGAAAGTCTATCACCGCCTTCAGATTTTACCTTCCACTTTGCTGGACACCCTTTTTGAAGAGCTAGTGATCACGTGATATTTCTAACCAATAAGGATAGCGCATTACGCGCGAAGTCGTGCATTTGTGGTATTCCGGTCGCCGATCAAGATGAAAATTTTGAATTTTATTCCCTAACAACCATGTCACCGCCTCGCGATTTCAAATAGTCTCTCTGTCAAATGCTGACCATTATTTCCTTCGATAACGGTTGATTTTAATTAATAATTACTATATCAATTGTAAAATAAACAAGAAAGCTCGTAGCTATAGCTATTATTTCAGTTAAACTTGCAAATTGTTAGGCCTTAACATCATAGATTTACCAATTAGTCCCGATCTCCGCTCTTAGATGGCGCCACGCTCTCCACGATTTAAGTGAGCGTTATTCTAGTTACGGTTTATTACTTTTCAAAAGTCGCGTTATTATTTTTAAAATCTCGCATTTTAGTTTCTATCAACATATCTACTTTATTTAGGAACTAAATTAACCAAATTATCGAAAGCAAAAGTTTAATATTCACGTATTTCATAGAGAACTATTTTTCATCGTGGCGGAGTACAACCGATACCTTTGTGTCCTTGTAAAGAGGCGAGGGGGAAGTCATTGCCGAAGCCCAAAAATTTTACCCCTCAAATAAGACGTCGTGCGGTTGGACCCAAGTGTCAGACTTTCTCCCCCTATTTACTTTTGATGTTACGCCGTAAAAAACTGGTTATCCTTGATTTTCCTAAAGTTTTTTATTCATTTGTTGGTCAAAACATTATTTTCCTGATATTTGTTAGTTTTTCAGACTTTTCAACCCTATTCACAGTTGAGAAAGCGATCTAAAAATGTTCCTGGTCAGGCTGGTCCTAACCATATTATTTCATTTATTATTTTCACGAGTTTCTACCTATTTACAATAGATGGCGCTGTCGGCAAATTCAGATAAATTTACCCCTTTTCTGCTCAGGCGAGGGGGATGGCAATCGGAATTTTAGTAGGACAGGCGCTTCTATTGCGCTAAATAGTCTTGGTCTTGTCCATACTACGCCACAAAATATTAATTTCCCTTCTCAACATTTGGCAGGAAAACTTAAGTTGGCCATTTTCGGTGCATTTAAATTTTCAAACAAAATAATCTGAATCTGACAACACTGCTATCTTTTTTGGCCGTCAAGGTTTTTGTTTTGCCTGGCAGCATTGTTTCTCCACACCGAAAGTGGCGGAAGTTTGCGCCGTCACAATATTTTCCGAAACTAATCGGCGACTTTTTCGACCATTACTTTGAATTATCGACGACGTTTTATTAGGAATCATGTTAACAAGAAATCAAAGAAATATTTCGCATGAATTAACTACTGGAAGTACACCACCAAAACGTATTCGGGTAATTGTTATTTTTAAGTGGAATTTTCCATAATGCAAACCACAATTTGGGTAGCTTCTGGTGCTGGCCGTAACCATCCCCACCTTTCCTTTCGTAATTCGTCTGGCGCCTGGATAAAATTTTCTAGATGATGTTTGACGTTGCATAACAAATAATCAAAGGAGTTCGAAGCAACCGACACTTTGCAACCAATCAGCGCAACAGAGAAACTTCCGCTAGGGGTCTCTAGAGAAAGAGAACTCAACAGAGACCTCTAGCGGAAGTTTCTCTGTTGCGCTTATTGGTTCCAAAGTGTCGGCTGCTTCGAACTACTTTGATTATTTTAATAGCGTTTTCCATTGGATTGCTCGAGATTCGCTCTGATTTTGTCTCTGACGTCATAGATCTCGCCCCAATCGACTAGAGTAAAACCGAAATTGAAACATCCCATATTCCCGCGCTTTGTTGTTTTTCGTCTGCTAGTAATTATAAATTTCGCGTCTCGGTATGCCATTTTGCCAAAAAATCTGAGAGTGGGAAATGGAACACGCGAAACTTGATCGGAGCAGATCCGAGCACGCTAATGGAACATAAAATGTTGATCAGAGCGATCTAGAGCAGTCTAATGGAAAACGCTATAAATTATATTAGATAATAAAGATTTTTTTTTTTACTATTTGAATAATATTTTTCAAGAATCCATACCTCTACTTGGAATGCTTATCGCGGCTGACGGTTTTTTTTTTGGACGTCACCATGTTAACTCAAGGATCCTATCATATAGGATCCTTGGTTAACTTAACAAACAACAACGTGAGAGGGGAGCGCGCGCAGAGGCGATTTTTTCTCTCGTAGGCGTGGCCAAAACCGTCAGAGTGATCTTACCATACGCCAGGATAAGCATTCCAAGTTGAGGTATGGATTCCAGTATTTTTAGGTATTAGTCGATTTTTAAGATTATTATTTTTTGTTCTTATGTTGTGTTTGGTATTACGTCTTGAAACTTACTTGAAATGATCGCCATTAAAACGTCTAAGGTTCTGTTTGAAAAAATAAATTACGATTTCATTTTGCATTTGAAATAAAATTCTACTTTTTATTACGAGGGAAAAATGATATGCCGGCCAAGACAACGCACTGATTTTTCTATACAGATTATGAACGATTATGTAAGATCAGCGTTTTCAAAGAATTCGAAACTTAACATTTTCCGCTGAAATTGTGTTTTCCTTAAGTTTAATACAAACAGATGGCGCTGCATAGTTTCCGAACTTCGTTACATTCGCCATATTTGTTTTTAAAAATAATGAATTAATACCATGCTGGACTGTTTTTTTTTGTTGTTGTAATTATCGCCTTTTGATGGATAATAGTTAAAAACAGAGTAGTAGTTTATCCTTAGTATTATTATTAGTATCTGAATATATAATTTATAATTACTAGGCCTAAGGCCGCCTAATATTTTTGATCGCGTTTTATGGAAAACTTGGATCAAAGTAATAAATAACCTCTTTTACAGTAAAGCAAATCCATGCACATTTAGTAACAATTATATTCTACAGAAGCCAGCCTATAAAAATTACAAAGCATTCGGAATTTTAAAAAAATCTCATTTTTTTTTTTTTTTTTTTACAAGCTGGAAGGAAAGGTAACTTGGAGAAAAAGTCCATAAAGAAGTCGTGTTGTGGACAAACGTTTCTGAAAAAGACTCGCGGGTTTCGTGATTTTGTTGTTAAAGCGTGCACACGGAGAATCGATTCGAGTCACGCACCCTTTTTTATTATTAATATATTCTTTTTATATATCGCAATATCGATTGAGCCTAAATTATCGATAAAATTCCACCCACTTTTTGCTTTTTGATCCGTGAACTGAGCCACTTTTGTTTTAAAAATAACCAGATCTGGGCGTCGAATATCTTTTTCAGAACCACCTATTTTAACACCAGCCAGAAAATGGGGGCTGCAAAATAGGGGATCGAAACCGGTTCTTTTACTCCCGTTATGACGTCAGCAGGTGAGAACATAGTCCCAGTTTCGACCCCCTTTTTTGTCAGTCTATATTCCCCCGCGGTAGTATCAATGGAGAGTTCTTTTACAATACGACTCCTTACATTTCCTCCGTGGTTTAAAATAGCAATTTTGGGGGCGGAGCGGGCGAGTGCCCTGAAATTAATCATTACCCTGTATATCTCATCAACTATTTACACGGAAAAAGGAAGAGAACAAATATAAAATATCAGACTACTGCCGAGTTATTAGACAAACAACTTTTAAACATTCAGAAGAATTTCGATTAAAAAACGTCCGCCATTTTGGATCATTTTTTTTGGGGGTCAAAATGGACAGCGTGGCAAGTTTTTTTTTAAAGGAACCGTAAACCTGAGCAACCGGAAGTGACGGAAGATATTCATATCTTCCGTCGCGTCGATTGTTGTCTTAATATCGTTTCTAAATAGTTCCGCGAGTAATCACACTTTAGTAGATCGAAAACAGAGACATTGTTGTTGTTGGAAGTCACTGGCGCGTCGCTTTGGGAACTACAAATCGCGCGTCCTTCAAAATTGACGCGCTCGTAAAAGCCAGAATTTCGAATTGTTTCGGGCCATTTGCCCTTAGTACGGAATGAACGTCCCTCACTCGTCTATTCATCGCGACGATTTTCAAACTATTCGTATTTTCGCGTGTGAATATGATATATAGACGAAAAGGGAGAACGGACAGGCGACTAACTCCGATAGTTTCCTAAGTTAGTCGCGAGGGGCGTTAAACGAATAAAAAGAGTCTAAATAATTCGTACTGACTGTCGCGAGTGACGGGAAACCCGCGAACCTATTTCACGAAGAACAATTTTTGGCAAAATCTAAATCGGATTCGTCTTCCGGTTGACGTCACAGTACTTGAAACTTCCAAGGAGCGCCGACAGATGCCGCCACGGCCGCTTTGCTGTCTCCGTAATCGGAGGCGCTTCCGACGAGGCAGTCTCCGTTGACGGGAGGGGTCCTGGTCGGGGTCAGTGGCTGGGGAGCCGAGCCGCCGGAGCCGCCCAAGTGGTGGCCGTGGTGGTGCGCGCTTTGGTGGTGAGGGGACGGCGACGAACTCATCGACGGCGAAGAGTTCAGAGAGGACATGCTCATGGAGGGAAGGTGGTACGCTTCGTGCATTCCGTAATAACTGGCGGCGTGTCCGTAGCTTTGGCCGTAGCAAGAGGACGGTGGGCCCCCGGGAGGAGTGCCCGGCGTCATCGGGTGCCCGTAGCCCGAACTTCCGGTTCCAACGGAGGACGACCTGACAAATAATCAACGGAGTACTTAGAAAACAAAACGACATTTTCGCAAGTCAAATTAAAGGGGAACGGCCAAGCTTTTCCAAATATGGCCTTATTTCGGTAACAAAAGATTAACAAGACGTTCAATATACTAACACGTACCTTTTTTTGTCTTGGAAAAATTACTTTTGGTCCAAAAAGTTGAAACAAAAAAAAACGCCAGGTATTTGGGTTTGAATTTTCGCCGCCATCTTAAGGTGTATTGCCAGCGCCAGCAGCACCTTAGTGAGCGATTTGCGAACTATCCTAACTTTTAAAATCGCGCAATTTAGGCTTTGGTCTCGTATAACTGGAACGCGCCGCGCGTGCAAAACAAATCTTTCACGTCTTCAGCAGCGCGCGCTTTTATGATGTTTTTCAAATCGCTAACTAAGGTGCTGCTGGCGCTGGCGATACACCTTAAAATGGCGGCGAAAATTCAAACCCAAATACTTGGCGTTATTTTGCGTTTCAACTTTTTAGGCCAAAAATTATTTTTTAAAGACAAAATAAGTTACGTGTAAGAATATTGAACGTCTTGTTGATCTTTTGATACGCGAATAAGGCGATATTTGGAAAAGCTTGGCCGTTCCCCTTTAACGCAATAATAAGAAATGATAGGTACCTTTGCATGCAACTGCTAGGTGGCGCCATAAGCTCGGGAGGTCCAATTTGGGCGGGACTCCAAATCTGCGACGATCCGCCTCCGACTCCGGAACCGTTGGAGGACACGAGGGAGCCGCCTCCGCCGCCGTGGTGCAGTCCGTGGTGGTGAGAGTTGAGAGAGTGGTGGTGCGGGTGGTTGCTCATCGGGGGTTTGTACTCGGAGATACTTCCGCGATGAGCGCCGTGACTTCCGCCGCCACTTCCGACGCTGACTGGGGGACTTCCGGTGCTCGAGGGCTGCTGGTTTGCCGAGGAGATGGGCGTGCTAGGCGCGGGGGGGCTCTTCATCTTCTTAGGCCTCGTCTTGGCGCCCCCGCTACCGCCTCCGCCGTTCTGCTGAATTTGCTGCTGTTGCCGGCATTTGGCGCGACGATTTTTGAACCAAACCTGAACGAGACGAGAAAGCGCGCGAGTTAAGGACTAATTTTCGATCACGTGAAAACGTCGGCGCCAAAAAAGATGTATTTAGGCTGGTTTCCACTAGCCATGAGGTAGAATAAATATCTAAATCCGCCTTCCAGGACCTACCGTTTCGCGGGACAGTATTTGTCGAGTTGGAGAGTTAGGCCTAGTAAATTAACTTAAAGGCCGACTACATAAATCTTCGGTTTACTCTGTCTTTCATTGGAAGTAGGCTGACTGCATGGCACACGTGTATCGCAGTAAGCCTACTTCCAGTGAAAGACAAAGTAAACCGAAGATTAATGAGTCGGCCTTTAATCAAATCGTGGTGGCGCCATCTATCGTGTTATTGGAAAACTAAACCTTAAAATATTTTGCAAAAGTGTCTGCTTATAGAAACAGATGGCGCCAACACGATTGGATAAAGTTGGAACTTCAGCCTAACAGGGACTTGGCAGTGCTACGTCACAGTTTTTTTTCAATAGTTTTTATCGTGGGGAGAAAAATGTTACCGCAATGGCGGCCATGGCCAAAGCTACGGAGTGCCAAGTCTCTATTCTCCTACTCGAATAAAACGTATCCCGCGAATCCCAGATTTGCTTGGATCTCTATTTATTCTACCTCATTAGGCGAGGTTTCACTTTTGAAATCTCCGCTAGGCGGCAGGCCAAGTACAATATTTTTGCGTCGATGCAAAAATACTGTACTAGACCTAACGGCTTTGTCCTAGTGGAAACCAGGCACGCCTATCTGAGATTTTAAAATAGAACTCGGCAATAATGCCCTACTAAATACACGTTTTTGTGGATACACTCGGCAAGGCTTAACGAGTTCAAATAGCCATCTGCTATGATTTCCATTGTATAATGTGAAACGATGTTTGCAGATTCAGTTGCAGCAAAGATAATATAAAAGTCCGTACCCTAGATTCGAATTCAGAGAGCCTTCCGATTGTCGGTTTTGTAACGAAGCGTTTACCCACTAACGGCACGTGTGCTCCGAAAAATCTGCTTCATCGGTTGCTGTTGGGCGCTATCGATAGTTGGTTACCATGGTAACTATGAAGCTAATTTTTTCGGAGTACCTACAAGAAGTGGGTAAACGCTATTCGCGACCGAAACGAGTCTAGGTGGCGTAACGGCGCTAGCTTCTCCGAGGTAGCGCGTCTGATCTAGCGTCTGCTACAGACAAATTTAAGTCATAAGAACGTTTTTTCGGACATAAACTTATTTAAATATAAAAATGATGTACAAATTATATTAAAATGGCAGTATCATTATTTATAAAGTCAAATTTACGAATAACGATGAGGAAAAACTAATAGCTTCTGCTTAAGACGCTACCTATCTAGGTTTCAATTGCGAACCAAAGGGGGCGTTGCGATAATTTTCGGTCACGAATTGACTACGAGCGAGGCAGTTATTTCGAATCTAGGGCACACGGGCACGGGCTGCGTTCGACAACTAACATCGTAAAATAATTAGATACTTCTGATGGCGTTACCGTCAATGTTTATTTGATTCAAAATGGCGGCAAGCAGAAATCTTCAACGTGCGCGTTCAACGAACCATACGTTTATTAAACGTATCAGAAAAACCTGCTAGTGGATCAGGTTAATTTGATACCCTTCCGATAACTATCGTGACGTCACAACCGGAAGCAGAAAAAATCGTTCAACTGTTACAGTTTTTGTGACATATAATCGGATATGAATCAGAAGGTTGTTGAACGCCACCGAGATCCATATTAGGTGAATACTTTTCGCTTGTTCTGGAACAAAAGGTGTACACCTTTTACCTTAAAGGCCGACTACATAAATCTTCGGTTTACTCTGTCTTTCACTGGAAGTAGGCTTACTGCAATACACGTGTGCCATGCAGTCAGCCTACTTCCAGTGAAAGACAGAGTAAACCGAAGATTTATGTAGTCGGCCTTTAAATTGAACTGGTGGAGATTCGTCAAGGTCAAATTATTGGGGCTATACTTTTTACTCCACCAAAGCGGGTAGTAAGCAGAGTCAACTGATAAAATCGTCCGCTTATCCAGAATGTTTCTGCTTAAAGTTTTGGGAAAACGATTTTACCCTGAATCGGAATAAAATGACGTCATAGGATTACTCTTTTTTTTATCCTACTCCAAAATCCTAGAACCAGCGAAATGTATCCACCTAGTATCTTTCAAGATTACCACAAAATTTTCAGATTCAAATTATATTCCCTGATCATTTTAAGAGATTCTCCCCGACTTTTTAAGGCCTAAATTTTTATTTTATATTTTACTTTTATCAGGAGTTAAAAAATTTGAATTGAAAAAGGTTATGGCAATTTTGAAAAAATTAGCCAAACTATCAAGGAAATAAATGATAATCAAAGAATTTGTCATAGATCTACAGTAAAATTACCTTCAAATTGTGTCAAAAGAAAATCTAATTCCCTGACATTTACCTGGTTTTTTACAAATTCTTAAAATTCCCTGAATTTTTAGGCCCATTTTTAAATTCCCTGAGTTTTCCCTGACTTTTTAAGGCAAAAATTTTTATTTCGCATTTTACTTTTATCAGAAGTAAATTTATATGGGAAAAGGTTAGGGCAATGTTGAAAAATTTAGCCAAACTATCAAGGAAATAAATGATAATCAAAGAATTTGTCATAGATCTACAGTAAAATTACCTTCAAAAAGTGTCAAAATCTAATTCTTAAAATTCCCTGACATTTCCCTGTCTTTTTAGGCTCATTAAAAATTCCCTAACTTTTTAGGCCCATTTTTAAATTCCCTGACTTTTAAGGCCCATTTTTAAATTCCCTGACATTTCCCTGACTTTTTAGGCTCATTTTAAAGTTCACTGACTTTTAAGGCCCATTTTTAAATTCCCTGAATTTTTAGGCCAATTTTAAAATTCCGTGACATATCCCTGACTTTTTAGGCTTATTTTTAAATTCCCTGACGTGTAGCAACCCTGTCTTTGGTGGCGGGCGACAACCAAATGTGTCCCCCTGTTTCCAACTCGTGAAGGCTCGACAAGCGTATCGGGAATAAGGTCCACGGAGAAGGAGCGTCTACTTACTTGAACTCTAGATTCGGGCAAGTTGATCTTGAGGGCGACCTCCTCGCGCATGAAGATGTCCGGGTATCGCGTTTTGCCGAAGAGCGCCTCCAGGATGTCGAGCTGGGCGCGGGTGAAGGTGGTCCTCTCGCGGCGCTGCTTGCGGGGCGCGGGCGACGGCGACGAGAAGAACGGAGAAACTAGGCGATTGCAATAGAACTCGCTTTTAATAAACTGAGGAGAACCTTCGTTAGCGTAACCTAGATTTGGTACACGGACACAACGAGTAAGAAACACTACCACACTCGACACTATTAGCATTACGGAAAAATGAAAAACCCATCACCTATATCACCGGAAGTAAATGAACCAAAGTTACTGAAGACGCAAAAATTTTAACGCGGGGAGATGAAAATCTATCGGAATCCCTAACCCCCTTCTTAGTTCTCGTCAAAAATTGCATTAGGGAATTGTGGGTATCCACATTCGATTAACAAGTCGATAGATGGCGATAGGGGAGCTATGAAGAATCGAAACTTGAAAACGTGGATTAAAGGGAGATCCCATATGGAAAATTAGCACTTAGTATAAGAGGTATAGCGGTCTGATAACTTTGGTTCATTTACTTCTGATATCATCAGTCTATAATTACGCTTCATAAGTTTGTCAGCTAGTCGTTAATTAGTGTTTAGTTTAAATCAGAAATTAAACTATGTAAACGCTTCGGCCGGGGAGTGACATTGAACCCCTCTTGACTACGCCACTGACAAGTTAATCAAAATAAGTCCAAAGAAAAGTATGGTCATTTTAGAAATGATTCTCAGTAAAACGTTCAAGTGTGAAAAAAAAGGAATTGACACACTTATATGAAAGATAATTATATACTTATGACTATACATTTAATAAAGGAAGTTCATATAATGAAATATATTCGAAATTTTTCAATAATTTGTCGCTACAATAAATGGTCCAAGTTAAGCAAACGCAAGAACTTAAGTTATATAATTCATATTTTGTTACATTAGGGGCAAACTATTAAAAAATTGGTTTTCCATCACACGAAATATTTAACAAGGAAAAAGTCAAACAATAATGCTAGTTATAAACCCATCTATGGCGTTTAAATTACGCAAGCCGGTACAAGTTACTGTGGCCCGAGGCTCTCTTTGGGCCCGAAACGACTGTTTTAGATTCCACCAAATGTCAATAAATAATAATAATAATTTCTTTATTAATTCTGATGAACTTGATCAAGTTTACAATTGTTGTGGCCAAGTCATAAATGACTTTTAGTATTTAGAAATTTCCAGTTTTCATTTCGTATAAAAAAAGAACACTTTAAAACTGGTTTAGTCGAATAAAATGTTCAAAAAATATACGATACAGGTGTATAATTTGAGGTAATTAAATTAAATGATTATGGCAACTGTCTATCTCAATAGGGTTACGTAAAAATTCCCGTCCTAAAAAGAGTAATATATAGTGTTTAACAAGACAAGTACGAGCCTACTATTTACGAGGCAGAAAAGTCCGGATTTGGCCAGTATCTGGGTGTGAAATTCGCTGGGAAAATACTCCTAACAAGGTAATGGGCCGGGGAAGCCAGACCGTTTTAACCAATATTTATTATCGCTACAAATTTAAAGCTTTTCGCGTGCGCGCGTTGGGCATTTTTAAACAGTCGTAGACGGTTCATGCCGTTAATGGGGGCTGATTTAGGGCCAGAATCGATACGTTACGTTGCAGACTCGATTGTTGGTTGGGGGGGGGGGGAAACGCTAATCCCACTATCTATAAAAGAGCAGAAGAGGGTTCGAGGAAAAGCTGAACAAGCAACTGCAGCCCCGAAAGTCCTCCCATCATACCACCCGACGATTTTTTCCCAACGAAAATTTGATCTTGTTAGAGAAACGTTATATTACATAAGGGCGAAAGTAACTTAATAATCGTAAGTATGACAAGCGTTGCGAGATTTGTACGTACATTGCATTCTCTTATTTAGCGTTGCCAAGTTCTATATATTTTCAGATTCAAATTTCCTGAGCTTTTTTAGGCCCAAAATTAGACCATTTTTAACATTATATTTTAATTTTATCAGGCAGGGTTGCCACATTTTTTCACAATCAAATTCCCTGACTTTTCCAGGTTTTCCCTGACCATCTCTGGAGATTTTACCCGACTTATTTTGTGCCAAGATTTTGAAATTTTTTACCTATATTTTAGTAAAAGTTTCCTATTTGCAACCGAAATTAAATTCCCTGACATTTCCCTGATTTTTAGAGTAATTTTTTAAAATTCCCTGACTTTTCCCTGATTTTTATACCCATATTCAAATTCCCTGACTTTTCCAGGTATTCCAGGTTTTCCAGGTATTGTGGCAACCCTGACAGAAGTTAATGTAATTTTTTATATTATAACTAAGTATTTTAGATCACCAGTATAAATCACCTTCCTGATAAATTTTTATTATCTGTCTTTTACGCCTATTTTTAAATTCCCTGATCTGTGGCAACCTTGTTATTACAATTTATTTTTGACATCCATAATCTGGAAATTTAGAAGTCTTTGTTAGCTTAATCCGATAATACTTATAAAATCAAGGTTAATGATGATGATAAACTCGTTTAGATCCATTTTATGTAGTCAAATTGGTAAAAGTATTAATTTATGTCTTCTATAGAAAACTTTCAAAACTAAGGGTTATTTTTAACTTCTTAACTGATTTTATTACCAATTTAAAATATACTTTAAAAACTTAGGAGTAAAAACCATTGATGTTTTAAGGTAGCATTCATTCTAATTCATTAGTTCGGTATAAATTTAAGCAAATAGCTGTTCGACTAATTTAGAGAACGCGTCTTTTAAGTAATCCATGTCTTTTAGGCGTTCGACTATTTGGAGAACGCGTCTTTCAGTTGTTCGACTATTTAGAGAACGCGTCTTTTAGGTGTTCGACTATTTGGAGAACGCGTCTTTCAGTTGTTCGACTATTTGGAGAACGCGTCTTTCAGTTGTTCGACTATTTGGAGAACGCGTCTTTCAGTTGTTCGACTATTTGGAGAACGCGTCTTTCAGTTGTTCGACTATTTGGAGAACGCGTCTTTCAGTTGTTCGACTATTTGGAGAACGCGTCTTTCAGTTGTTCGACTATTTGGAGAACGCGTCTTTCAGTTGTTCGACTATTTGGAGAACGCGTCTTTCAGTTGTTCGACTATTTGGAGAACGCGTCTTTCAGTTGTTCGACTATTTGGAGAACGCGTCTTTCAGTTGTTCGACTATTTGGAGAACGCGTCTTTCAGTTGTTCGACTATTTGGAGAACGCGTCTTTCAGTTGTTCGACTATTTGGAGAACGCGTCTTTCAGTTGTTCGACTATTTGGAGAACGCGTCTTTCAGTTGTTCGACTATTTGGAGAACGCGTCTTTCAGTTGTTCGACTATTTGGAGAACGCGTCTTTCAGTTGTTCGACTATTTGGAGAACGCGTCTTTCAGTTGTTCGACTATTTGGAGAACGCGTTATTTAGAGAACGCGTCTTTCAGTTGTTCGACTATTTAGAGAACGCGTCATTTATTTGAACGAATATATTTAGATCTGACTTTTTAAGATGTTCGACAATTTCGGGAACGCGTCTTTGATGTAGAAGACTATTCCGTTGAAAACCAAATTCGTATTTCAATTTTAACCGCTCTTAAGCATGAACTAAATTAAAGAATGAATTGGGAAAATGTAACAAAGCCGCCATAACGGTTAAGTTGAACTTCCTATAACAGTATGATTCGTAAACAACTTTTAAAAAAAATTGCACAAAAGTAATATAGGAAATGTCATTCAACAACATCTGGAAAAAATCATAGCGACAAAGCGATAAAAAAATCTGTGGAAACTGTGTTGAACACGGCAACGATATGGGAGCTTCGAAATGCTCTTTTTTTCATTCCTTGGAAAACGCCCTTGAATACAATTTGATAATCTCATCACACACTGAAGAATCCACTCGGACGCGGAGAGAAAAACTATTTTAAATCGATCCCGGGCCCATTCATTTCAGGGGGACCGCGTCAGAGGGGTACGAGCCGACCCTACCTCAGCCGGCGGGACCAAATAAGAATGCGGGGATTAATTCCCTGGTACCAGGGGTTTAATACGTCCAGGGATTAACGTTTCGGGGTCCCTTTACCTTTCCAGAGTCCAAAATCGGACAAAAGAAAGGTCCCCTCAGTACGGGAAAAGCCGTTTTCTAGACGTGGATTTAAAAGACGCTAACAATTATTTAGGTTGGCCTGGCAGCCTAACGCGATTGGCTGGCCTCGACAAAACGAAACGCCACCTATCCCCGAAATTTAATCCTTCTATTATACTAGTTCCACACCGCGCAAATATACATACGTATCGTAGACCCGGGATGGCCGTTTTTCGTTTTATTATATTTGGAAATATATAAAAAATATATGATACTGGCTCTCGTTACCTTGCTCTTTTCAACGCGCCCGAAATTCATTTTCATTTTCATCCGCCGTCGATTTATTTGCAAAATACGTGTCCTTTCAAAATGCACCGTATATACCTTACGTGACACAGTGGCTCGGTTGATGGCATGAATTTCAAATGCTCGAATTAACTTGCACAGATTTTCAGAATTATCGCCATTCTAGACTATTTCCAGGGTTAAACCTTGAATAACTAAATAACTAAAACTTTATTTATGTAGTTATAGCGTAAGAAGTGGAATAACGATAAGTACGACAATTAGCAGAAATTATTTCCAATCTGATATAGCAGATCAGTTCAGATTGGTTATTTATCAATAAGGATGTCAATTACAGGGTTGCCACAGTTTTTTCACAATCAAATTAAATAACGTTTCCAGATTTTCCCTGACTTATTTTATGCCAAGATTTTCTATTTTTTAACCTATATATTTTAGTATAAAAGTTTCCTATTTGCAACCGAAATTAAATTAGATCAATTTTTAAAATTCCCTGACTTTTCCCTGATTTTTATACCCATATTCAAATTCCCTGACTTTTCCAGAAATTCCAGGTTTTCTAGGTACCGTGGCAACCCTGCAATTAATAATCTTCGCTTTTATGTATCAGATCAGTTCAGATTGGTTATTTGTGAGAATGAATCAGATACAATTTGATATTCGATTTCTTTAATATCAATAAGTATGACAATTAGCAGAAATAATCTTCGCTCTTATGTAGCAGATCAGTTCAGATCGGTTATTTGGGAAAATAAATCAAATGCAATTTCATGTCATACTTATTCATATTAAAGAAATCTGATAACTAGCAAAAATTATCTCAGGTCTTATATAACAGATCAGTTAATGAATCAGATACAATTTGAGATCATATTGCTTAAATATAAATATAAAACTGATCTGATAAACTGATTATCTTGAGATATCTGAAAATTATTCACTGAATAGCCTGAAATTAATGCGGAATCCAATTTAGTTAAGATTCTAGGTATAGTAATAGCATAAGTAATTAATACAAAAAAGTATGGCAGTTATTAAAATTTATCACCGAACTGATTTTCAGAGCTATTGCGCAAACAAGGTTTAGTTCTCAGCTCAGAGCCCCCTAGGTCCCTAGTGTCTAAATACGCCCAAGCGCGTGATTGTCAGATCGGTAATAAAAATAAACATCAAAACAGTATAAAGTGTCATACTTAACGTTATTAGGTTACTTATGGGTATAGTTTAAGTAACGTAAAAGGACATAATTATTACAGAAAACAATATATTTTAATAACTGTTTGTCACAGGGCGTCATTATCTATTGTTATATTTATTTGTTGTCAGGGTTGTTACCAGGTTAAATTGATGGCGATAAATACCGAGATGTGGAAATAACTAGCTACAGAAACGAAATAAATAATTAACCAGCTACAGAAACGAAATAAATAATTAACCATTATGTTTTAACTATCTTTGAAATTCGAAAGAGTTTTAATTTTAGTTAAACCATGGCTGCTTTGTAAAAAACAAATATGGGCCATCAACTGGACGTGTTATACTTATGGGAATTCTGTTACTTATGTTATAACCTTTAAGGTCTCTTTTCGCACTTGACGGAAAATTAGTGTCGTGAAGTTGGATGTAGGCGGTAAATCGAATGCGGAATAATTTCCGCCAAGTGTGAATCACAGGTGCGTCAAGTTGACGATAAAAATTCTTCATGTTGAGAACAATATCTTGTAAGAACACTTAGAAACAATGTCAAGTTGGTTAAATCTGACAAATATGCAGTTTATAATAACAAAACGATAAGCCTCGATTAATTTTTGAAATAAATTCACTTCATAAAAGTGGGAATGTATTTATTTAGACTTAATATAAATAAATAAATTCTTGAAAAAGGAATGCTGATTTTAGTAAAATATTAAGAACATGTGTATATAAAATATCCTAAATAACTGGTTTTTTTGCCCAAAAACCTTTAAAAAACGTAATTGTTATTGCTTAAAAATCGAATATTTTAATATATCATTTTGAATTTCTTACAAGAACTCGTGTAATCTCGTCTAATTCAATTGCGTGGGTTCAATTTGGCAACTATTTCGATATATCAGGTATAAGATTATTGAGATTTTATCAGATCAGTTGATATGGGTCCAATGCAAATCAGATTATTTAAAGCCAAAATTAATCTGAATTAATTGCAAACAGACTAACAGACCGATTTTACATATGCCCTGATTAAATTAATTTTAAAATTTTCAGTACTATTTATTTTATTTGGGTTTTGTTAGGTTATTTATTTACTAAACGTATAAGGCAGATAACATTTCAGCTAACTGAATCTGGTCAGATGAATTGTAGCAGATCAGTTCAGATCGGTTATTTGAGATTGTGATTTTGAGATCAGATTGCTGGGGGGGGGGGGATAATATAAATGATACACCTGATCTGACTAACGGATTATCTTCAGATCTTTTAGCATTATGACTGAAAAACCTGATCAGTTGGTCGTTGGAAGAATTCATAGACAAGATTACAATTATCGTGATAAATATTTTCAACTTGAGGTAACAACTCGAAACTATTGGCGAATTCAATTTACATAATACAAATGTGTAAAAATGATCACCGAACGGATTTATAGAGTTATTGCGCAGTCAAGATTTCGTTCAGTACAGAGCCCCCTAGTGTCTAAATGTGCCCAATGACTATAATCAGGGTTGCCACAAAATTTTCAAATTCAAATCCCCTGACTATTCCCTGTTTTCCCTGACCATTTTAACAGATTTTCCCTGACTTATTAAGGCCAAAATTTTTCTTTTATATTTTACTTTTATCATAAGTTAATAAATTTAGATGAACTTATATTTCAGTAAAAAGGTTATTGCAATGTTGAAAAAATTAGCCAAACATTCAAGGAAATAAATGATAATCGTGGAATTTCTCATAGATCTAGAGTTAAATTACCTTCAAAAAGTGCCAAGATAAAATTGAATTCCCCCACTTTTCCCTGACTTTTTAAAAATTCTTAAAATTCCCTGACTTTTTAGACCCATTTTTAAATTCCCTGACTTTTCCCTGTTGTGTGGCAACCCTGTATAATATACTTCTCAGTTCGGTCGCGAGTCCAAATAATAATTAGCAATTAAACCAAAAATAAAAGTCGTACTTATCGATATGACTTTACTTATGGTAATAGACATAAAATAGGCTTTCAAAGAATCGTAAAAAGCTGACAAGAAATCAACCGCAAACTATTTCATCTCGCGTGAAATGTGGGCCAAGGAGGGAAATGGCGTGTTTTGGCAATTTTGTTGATATTCCAGAACATAACAGAGGGAGGTGTGAAGGAACGGAGGTTTTACAAGGCGCTTGAGGGCGTAATTTGGGTAGTCCCGAGAATGCAAAGACGGGCGGCTGTTTAGGCGGCACGAAGCGCAAACATTTTAATCCGAATCGCAGCCAAGCGCTCCCAAAAATCGTCTTCCATTTGATCCCCGACGGAGGCCAGCGGGCACGAAAAACCAACCGGGCCGCGGGAAACGGGACAACCTTGTATCCATCTAACAACCGCTATTCCAACGAAGAGTCACAATTTGTATCGACAAGAATATATAAACCATTTCTCCAACGGCCATCACTTCATCTTCTGATTTTCAAATAGGACTAGTCCATTTTACTTTGACTTTTTAAAATTTAGTTTTTTAAAAACGAAATTTGTAGTCGATTTATACCAGATTTTATGGAAAATATAGGATTCATGCCATTAAAGTTACAGCAAAATATAATTTTCAAATCGAGGGGACATTTGAAAAATTTGAGTACGGAATTTTTAGTCTCAAACTGATTTCAGAAATGAGAAACTGCAGTGCAGATAAGGGTTGGCACAATTTTGTCAAGGGTGGAAAAAACTTGATTTTTCCGCGGTTTTTTCCACCTATTGTTTTCCTGTTAAAAACCGTGTGGAAAATCGTACTTCCATGGTTTTTTCCAACTCTAGGGGCAAAATTCAATTAAAAATAAATAATAAAAGCAGTATATTCTTCTATTCTATTCACTCTTCTTCTGGGCCCTTTTTCATCTCTCCTATTTGCAATGACCAAATTAGTCACTTAATAGATATATCAATGATTAATTTAGCATGATTAGAGATTTTTTAATTTTTCCCGGTTTTAACATGTCCCGGCAAAAATAGGTTTTTGCCGACCCTGGCAGTGTTGATACTCAGAGTTAGCCTAAATTTTAGTGTAAATCGTGACTAGCCACTTTGAAAATAGTGACAAAAAAGTGACTAAATAGTGATCAAAACGTCACTACTAACAATCGCCGCGCATTTGTAATAGTAACTTTCTATTTCTTAAAAGTAGTGTTTTCTTATATTTTTTTCCACATATTAGTAATTAAATTAGAGGGGTAGAAATAAGATAATATTTTTGTATAGAAAACCTATCAAATTGAAAAAAAGTTACTTTTAGTGACCAAATTTAAAAAAAGTTACGTTTGATGACTGGAAACTGTTTTTAAGATTCATGTTGATTTTTGGTTTTTCAGGCTGATTTCGAGATTTTGGAATTCGTTTTCGAACAGATTTCGGCATTTTGAAGCTGATTACAAGATTTCTAAAATAATTTTTAATACTAATAAAATGAAAATTTGCTTTAATAATTGTCTGCACGAGCTAAGATTTCTAATACGGTGGAAACTGTTAAGGCTTGAATCTGTTTGACGCGATAACTGACATAATTTTGTCAGAAATTTTTATAGTTTTTGAAAATTGGAAAACATTTGGAAAATAGTGCTCTTATAGTAAAAATTGGAAAATAGTG
Organism: Leiobunum rupestre; assembly: GCF_980474605.1. Classification (NCBI taxonomy): domain Eukaryota; kingdom Metazoa; phylum Arthropoda; class Arachnida; order Opiliones; family Sclerosomatidae; genus Leiobunum; species Leiobunum rupestre. The sequence goes on from NC_143390.1 coordinate 13,152,606, forward strand.
CTATAGTAAAAATTATAAAAATATAGCCCTGTATTTTTATTATTTAATAATGATGAGCTCTATTTCGTCAATGACCGTGTAAATCATTACGTGGCTACGAACTGAGAATTATCAGTGTATGTTCAGGACTAATTAAAAATCGAAACGACTTCAACAGTAAAAATAAAGTTTACTTTAGTAAAATAAAGATAAATTATTGAATCGGAAAGTAGAATTAACTATTAACATACACGTGCACATACTACGCCTAGAAATGCTCGAGGGGCAGGTCACTTCCATTTAAACGAAATTTAATCATTCTAATCATGGTCTAATATTTTTAATCAGGATTTAATCATTTAAACGAGGTTTAATCATTCTAATCATGGTCTAATATTTTTAATTATATTGAATCATTTTAATTAGATTTAATCATTTTAATCAGATTTTATCATTTAATAATAATTAAATCAGATTTAAACATTCTAATCATGATTAAACGTGATTTAATCAACTTAATCGTGATTAAATTGAATTTAATCAAAATAATCACGATTAAATCGGATTTAATCTTTAGAGGGGTGCGTCGTTAATCAAGGAAGTGACCTGCCCCTCGGAAATACTGCTTAATCTCGTTATTATAGTGTAAGGATATTATGACAATGGGTAGTCCAAAGCAAATGTACTTTTGAATTATAATTCGGCAAAATATTTATTATTTTAACTATTAAATTTTAATAGTGCCTTCAACCGATTCTTAGATACCAGTTGCGTTATCTGAACTGAGGTAATAATTACGATAGATAAAATATCTGAGTATCCCCATATACGCTCAGATATTATCAGATCAAATGCAAACTGAAACCAATCTGAATTCGTTAGAAACTGACAAAAATAAAGTGAGTTAGATGCCCCACAATTACCGATTTTACTTGACGTAAGATAACTTGTTCAGCAAACTGAATCTTGTCAAATAAATTATTCCAGATCAATTCAGATCGGTTACTTGGGATAATGAATCCGATATAATTTTAAATCAGATTGTTAAGTGGTGAAAATATAAAAGATTAGCCTGATCTGATTAACTGATTATCTTCAGATATTTGGGAATCATAACCAGATTGATCAGGTAGCCGTTGGAAACAATTCAACATTTAGAACCACTAAGACCCTAAATTAGGCCTTTGAAGATTGCCTTCAATCAGTAAAATTAATCAGGTGCGAAGGCTGTTCATAGAAATCTAAACTATAATTCAAATAACGGCAAAACGCTATACAGCCTGTAGTACCTATAAATTAAAATTAAACAATCCGCTAATTGAATATTTATTGTTTTGGTAGGTTATATTCTAAAAGTTTGCTAATATATTTAACAAACAAGTACAGTTTATTTTTAAGCCGCACACGAATAACTATAATTTATTGATTTGAGATTAAGTGAAAAAATAAATATGACATCGTTTAATCGAAAATTTACTAACAGGAAACTCGTCACTATGTACTCTTTAACAAAACGCGTTAACGAAATTCTAATTGCCATTTGCTATTCTTCATTATTTGGAAATGTCATACTTATTTCTATAACGTTACTTATGGTTTAAAAGCGCAATTTGATGGACGTTCATGTTCTATAATTACACGTTAGTCTCGAATTTCAACACGTCCAAGTTTTTAATAAATTTTCCATTTATTTTTAAGTCGATGTCGAAAACAGCTTTAAAAGGCTTTACACCGTAAACCCTAGTAAATATAAAAAAAACTGGATAACATAATCTCCGTGGCCCCTTTTGGCCGTCAATCAATGTTGTAATTAAGGTTTCACCACTGTTAAATGTATTTTATTCAATTAGTTAACTATTATCCCGACAAATCAACGCCGTTACATCAGATTCTTCGAAAAACTCTCATCGTATCTAATTCTCTCATTTTTTTGCAATATCAATTTCTAATAGCTACGAGGGACAGGCAGATTTTAGGGGCCATCGACCACCATCTGCAGAAAGAGTAATTAAATATGCCAGCATACGTTCAACTTTTTATACACCGCTTATTAAAAAAAACATTGTTGCTAAAAGATCAGTTCGTACCTAACACGAAACCGAACGGACTTTCCATTTGTAACCATCACCAGAAGTCTATTATATCTTACGCGAAAAGTATCCATATGGGTCATTAAAATGAAACAAGCAACTTCGCAGGCTCGACGCGGATTCCGTTGAGCGCGAGTTATCCGACCAATCACATCACCGAGGCTATTATTTCGCTTAAAGGAAGTATGAACTAAAACAAAAAAAATAACAAATATAGTCCGAAGGTTAAGTCGCCATCTACATTTGTGAAACCGAATATTTGGCGAAAAAAAACAGTAATAATATCTTAATATTTATTTTATTTAATTGTTAATTTTAATGTAATATTGATTTAATTGTTAGTTTTAATGTAATATTGATTTAATCGTTAATTTTATTGTAATATTTATTTAATCGTTAATTTTATTGTAATATTTATTTAATTGTTAATTTTAATGTAATATTGATTTAATTGTTAATTGTAATGTAATACGTAATTTAAATTTAATATTAATACGTAATTTAAATTTAATATAAATACTTAATTTAAATTTAATATTAATACTTAATTTAAATTTAATATTAATACTTAATTTAAATTTAATATTAATACTTAATTTAAATTTAATATTAATACGTAATTTAAATTTAATATTAATACGTAATTTAAATTTAATATTAATACGTAATTTAAATTTAATATTAATACTTAATTTTAATTTAATAAAATTTAATATTAATACGTAATTTAAATTTAATATTAATACTTAATTTTAATTTAATAAAATTTAATATTTGTCTATTGATAGACCACATTTTAAGGCAGAAATAGAATTAGAAAATAAAGATAGGACGGTCTTCGCCCCATAGGTACGTGTTTCAAGCGAATAAGTAAGATAGGTTAGGTGAATACTTATCTCGTAAGATATGTATTATATGCTTCTGCTACCACTGAAACGACGGATTTAATGACAACGTCGAAGTATGAACCAGACGCGATACGGAAAGCGGAAGTTCGTCGTTTTTACGACCATATCAGACGAAATTTACGGGCATCTCAATTAAAACGCTATAACTCGCTAACTTTCGCAAGACACATTTCGCCACGAAATATTTTTATTATTTTTTTTAATGAGAATGACAGTTCAACGTAAAAGCAAATTATTATTATATTACTGACATTAAAAGGGCCTCTTAAATTTTACCGAATTTTTCATCTTTCTTAAAACGACCAAATGTATTTTTTAATTTTTATTTTACAATATTACAAATTTAACTTAGTTTGGTTCGGAAAATTAGAAACTTCGGTATCAGAAGCACATATTATATCACTTAGAGAGAAGTATTAATCTTTACATACTGCTTACGCCATTCGCGCTTGAAACATATAACTTTGTAGGCTCCCGCTATTGTTTTAAACTACACATATACGTTTCGAAATTAGAATGCAGCCCAATTTTTCTAATTAAGTCTTCAAATAAATTTATTTAAAAAAATAATAATTACACTAAGGTAGAGAAAATAAACCTTATAATTAGGTTAATCAACTATGGTATCAAGAAAATATGGCCTATAAATAAGTAATTATCCCTACGCGGTGTTATAATAACAATTATTTCAATTTCACATAAAAGCGGTTAAAACTGCACTTTTAAATATTAGATTTTTTGATTAGGTACAAAAATTTTGTTCGAATTTAATTTAAACGTTATTAAAAATATTATTTATCATAAACATAACTTCGACCAAGTTTAACGTCCACATTTCAACCATATTCGAATTTACCACAAATGTTCAGGCTTACGATAAGTTTCAGCCATGGTACCATAATTTGACTTTCACCACTTCCATTCTTCAGCTGCCTGCGAAGGCTCACTTTTCACTTTTATTTCCTGGATTGATGCTTTCTCTGGTAAGATTTACTTCTGGTGTTAATTACTATATAATATCATAAACCCAGTTTCGTATTGAAATATAAGAGTTAAATTTAGTCGCTCAAAAATAAAATCTTCAAAGAATTTGAAAATTCAGGAGAAATTTGGTCAAGATGGCGACTGCAGCGTCACACAAAAGTGTGGATAAAACCATTCGCGTTGTGAAATCACAGTTAATTTTAGTTGATCTAAAAATAAAGTTTCAAGAGAATTCGCGACCGAAACGAGTATAGATGGCGTAACGGCGCTAGCTTCTCCGAGGTAGCGCGGCTATGATCTAGCGTTTGCTACAGACAAATTAACAAGTCATAAGAATGGTTTTTCTTAAAGAGTGAGTTTCAAATTATTCGTTACCGTCTTATTTTTGTTATTAAACGAATCGCTTACGTTTAAAGTGCCCAAATATACAGTTTCGTTGCTTTCGGATTCGTAGTTAATTAGAAATAGTTAGTAGAACGCCAAAACAATTATAATTTTGGCGTGGTAATTGACTGCACGTTTTTTTCTCATTGGCCGCTATCCCCGACAAAGAGTTTAAGCTAGGGTACAAAATGTAGATGCTACTGATTCCGTGGTCACATCCGAAAAATCTCCTTACAGAATTATGGGATTCTACTACTGAATTTTGTACGTGGGTGCTTGCATGGTTTTAAAAACACACACTCACGTTTATCCTTTAGAGCGCGCGCTGAATTGGCATCGCCATATTATCTAGCAAGGATATTACAAGAACCATCTTGGTAGAATAGTGGGGACTATAAAATCTACCAGATGCAGTTGGGAAAAATCAGACAGAACCATAGTCCATGACGTCACAAACTAGCCGCGATTAAATTACCGTTCAGAATAAAAGCCGCAGTAGGGCGCTGCACTTAAATTTCATTTGAATATTAAATAAACTTAACGACGGTATTTCATCAAGTGAGTTACATTTTCGGAAAACCCATCGTCAAATGAACGAGAAAAATATAAAGTAGTTCAGTTTCTATTCCGAAAATCAATTTGCAACTTACTCTTTAAATAAACTTGTATTATAAAATTATGTTAAAATGCAAGTATCATTATTTAATATTTATTAAGTCAAATTTACGAATAACGATAAGGAAAAACTAATAGCGTCTGCTTTAGCCGCTATCTACCTATCTAGCTTTCAATGGCGAACCAAAGGGGGCGGTGCGATAGTTCTCGGTTGCTAATAGACGCTAGCATCTAGGGTGGTGTGTTGCATCTAGGAGCAACAAACACAAAGAGATCGCAGCTAGCCTTTAAACACGCTAACGCAGTGTTGTGTACAAATTTCATTGGACGAACCTTTACGCTGAGCGTTTTACGGAAAGGGGGAAGACAATTTCCGAATTTTCCCCTTCCGACGGCAGCAGGCGCTAATGCCTCTAACCAATGAAAATTGTACGCCAGAAAATGCACGACTTTTGACGGTTTGCGTTCTCCTTGTGTGGGGTGTTGTGTTTGTTGCTCCTAGCTAACATAAACTCTATGTCTAGTTCAACTTGTTAAGAAATTCCACGTGCTCCTTGATATTTTAGCGTAAACGGGTTCGAGCGATTTCGCGCGAGCTACCTAAAATATACAAAAAATGCGCGTGAAAGCTAGACCTATAAACCAACCAGGGCTTTCGCATTTGATATCTAAAATTTCCCTCTTGCGATAACTATATTAAACGAAAAATCTCTTTTTTGACTTGGAAATTCCTATTTTTTATCCCTCGCTATATTTTTGAGATTGTAATACTAATTTATACAAATATTCAGTTTAATTCTGAAAAGAATATAAGGTTTTATTTTTTACAAAATTACTTACATTTGAATAATTTTGCCAAAATATATCCTCAAAAGTCGCAAATAGATATTTAGATCAGGACTTTCATTACTATCAAAATTACCAGCATTTTAGGAACGTATTATTTTTTTTTTAACATCTGAGACTCATAACATAACATGGACTAAATAGACAATTAGATAGTGTTGTAAGTTGGAATATTTTCCTGAAAATGACCGAGCCCCTTTTCCGGATATTTTTCCGAAAAAAATAAAAAGTTTTAATTCCATGATTAGTAAGTAACTTTTGTAATAAATAAAAACGTCGTTATATTTGCATATATATATTTTTAAAAAGTTTTTTCTTTTATAATATTTATATGTAAATATGTAAATATTATAAAAGAAAAAACTTTTTAAAAATATATATATGCATATATAACGACGTTTTTATTTATTACAAAACTTACTAACAAACGCATATAGTAACAACTGTACCATTACCTAAGAATTTGTCCATGATTAGTCTAATATATTGTTTGCAAATTTAAATAAAGCGGCATTTTCGCCTCATTTTTTCGAAGCTAAAAGTAAAACTAAACATCTAGACGAGCTTTAAACTGATTAAAAATGTAACACTATTAATGTTTTGTAATATGTTTACGGTTATTAGACATTTTATATCGATGAAAATATAAAAACATTAAAAAGCCTTAAAAAGTAATTTCAATTTTTCCGATTTACGGAAAATTTTCCCGCATTTTATTTTTCCGGAAAATTAATAACTCTACAATTAGAGTAGTCTAGAACAGGCAATTCCCTTTCTTCCCTCACTTCCCACTGCGAAAGGCCGTTTTCCCTCTTAAATTGTACTATTTTTAACAACTGAGACTCATAACATAACATGGACTAAATATACAATTAGAGTAGACTAGAACAGGCAATGTTATCAGAAAAGCTTGAAATTCTCATTTTCCCCTCTTAAATTGAACTATTCCCTTTTAGCGTTTTAGAAGGTTGTAAAATCCCGGAAAGGGAAAAATTCCCCGCCCTGAAACCGACACATTACCGGCAAGCGACAAAGAGCGTAGAAGTCCCAGGAGACCAAACACATTAAGAGAATCTCGCGGCTATAAATACAGCGCGGATAAACGCTTGATTTGATTAGCGAGCCCGAGTCGGAAGGTGGCGACGCTAAACGGATTTTTTCATCGTGACCCTCCGGCCAAAAGGCCCGTTCGGAATTCAATCACAGCCACCTATACGCGTATAATAAGGTCTATTTGGACAAAGGGGTCCATTAAGTTAGTTTAAATAATAATTTCCAAGTCAGGCCGCTAGGGGAAATCTGGCTCGGGCGTCGACGGCCCCCGCGGCCACGGAGAAGGGGCTTCCCCGCGCGGCGCGGGAAAGATGGCGGCGGCAGATGGGCTCATTGAAGACAAAATGTTGTCAAAAAGTGAAGAGTGGCCGACAATGAGTAAACTATGGTACGCGCTGAATGTAGATTATTTATCGCGACGGGGGACAAGCTAGAGTTGACATTTGTTCAACGTCGCGTAGATTATCTAACCCGCCGTTGCGTTGGGTAGTGGTGTCAGCTAAGTTACGTATCGTCGGGGGACCAGCAGCCCCTTCGGGATTTACGGAGGGTGAATTTCGGTAGACCCTCTCCACCCCTCGACATGGGTGCGCGACCCTTTGAAAAGAGCTTTTAACATTTGTTCAATTTTGGACGAATTATGCAGTATACATAAACAAAGTGAGCCTCCTATTTTAACACGGTTCGGCTTATACGTTTGTTTTGCTATCACGCGGTATTAAAATTGGATACGTTATACAGGGTCGCCATCTGGTGATCAACTTTATAAAGATACATTTTACGTACATATCCATGACAGGGTTGCCACAATATTTTCAGATTCAATTTTCCTGACCATTTTAAGAGATTTTCCCTGACTTTTTAAAACGAAATCATAAATTAGTTTATAAATTTCAATCAACCTAAATTTCAATACAGAAGTATTATTGCAACGTTAACAAAATTAGCAAAACTTTAAAGGAACTAAATAACAATCAAAGAATTTGTCAGATAACTAGAGTAAAATTACCTTCATAAGTCAATATAAAATTAAATTCCCTGACTTTTCCCTGACGTGTGGCAACCCTGGAGAACCAGGAACTGCAAGATACTGTTTATTTGTTGCTTTTTGAAATGATGGAAACTTTTTACCTGTACGGTATGCAACAAGACTGTCTCCTTTTAACCAGGTAGCTTTTGTTTTTGACATATTAAGGCCGACTACACAGTTATTTGGTTTACTCTGTCTTTCACTGGTAGTTGGCTGCTTGCATAGCATATGTGTCTTGCAACGAGCCAGCTTCCAGTGAAAGACAGAGTAAAACCAAAGACTATGAAACCTTTCATAGTCTTTGGTAAAACGAATAACTATGTAGTCGGCCGGCTAAGAATGAAATAAATGTTTCCCAACTCATGATAAAACCACAAGAGCATTTCGTTTGAAAACACCCATCCGCTTTTGGCTGTATAATCGGCGCCTCGAGCGGATTTTTAACAAAGTGAGGATCACGTGCAAATATTTTCATTTAAATATTAAAAGAATATTCCACCGTTCGGACGATTGAAATTCGAACAAATGTAACTACTCTCTGATTTCAAAAACAAGTGCTAATAAAAATAATATTTAAGTCCCTCGAGATTCTAACGTCTTTGGTAAACTTCAACTAGTCTGTGGTGTACGCATCCGTGGTTAGACGAGAAATTTACTGCGCTTACAAGGAGATTACCCGAGGTGTTACACACCGATTCAAACTCGGGCAACGGGTTTGCCATGGCAACAAAAAATGTTTTTTACAACATAAAATAACATGGGATTTTGTCCGATTTCCCTGTGAAAAAAATTTAAAAAATTGATAAAAATGACCAATTTTGATTTTTTTCGTCAATTTTTATCCATTTTTTTTTTAAATTTTGGTATTTTATTTTTTTTCAATTTTGTTAAATGTTTCACAGGGGGGATTATAAACTTCTGATGTAATGTATCTATGGATAGAAGCAATTCTGTAACGTCTTAGGGTATGCGAAACTTCTATGCAAGTCAAATTTCTTCGAAAGTATTTAAATTTTAGCAATGCATCGATAGGCACTTCAATAAAATATCTTCAAGGAAATCACCAAGAACTAGAAGAAATGTATACGAGAGCCAAGACCTGAAAGTTACTAATTATTTGGTGCTTGTGGAAATAATGGAAACTTTTCAACTGTTAACAGAACGTCGTGTTTTTGGTAAGTCTTAATATGTAAAAAAATATGACCTGGTTAAAAGGAATCACTGGTTGCATACAGTATCGGTTAAAAGTTACCATTATTTTAACAAGCACCAAATAAACAGTAACTTGCGGGTCCTGGCTCTCGGAAATATAACTTTCTGGGCGATTTCGTTGAAGATGTTTTATTGAAAGGCCTATTAGAATTTTAAGTTTACAGATCCACCTAGCGGCTAACACGAAAAGCTCATAAACTGCTGGATTTTCGTCTGCTAAGCAGACAATTTAGCTTTTTAAAATACACTTATAAACTGCTGGATCTACTGTGTATTGAAAAGCAAAATCGTCAGACGAAAATCCAGAAGATTATAAGCTTCTGTAACATACTGTGAGTTTACATTTTACTTATTTAAAAATTATATTAAAAAATTATCAAAACATTTCATTCCAATACACGCTGTTTACCGCACTTTCTCTGAGAAAAAAAATTGTTTTTTACATGTTCTACGGCTTTTGTGTTGTAAGGTTTGGTCCATGTTTAAAATACGCGCAAAAAGTCAGAAGCATACAGAGCCGAGAGTAATTGGATTAGCAAACTACAAAGCGACAAAAAGTATCTATATAAGCGAGGAATCGAGGGTGGCGGAATGATATCTACAAAAGGGAATACAATATTTCACGCGCGCTGAAAAAAAACCCAAATTGGAATTCGGAGTCATGCGCGGCTAGCTTGACCTCCGCCAAAGTTGACTTAACTTTTTGTCCGCGCGAAATGCAAACAGAAATATCTGTCCCTGCCTTTGAAAAATAAGGCCTAGTTTTCATTATTCGATCGCTATTTTTCCGCGGGCTTTGGCGGAATTACCGAGATTTCCGCCAATGAAAACTGAGCTTAAAACGTCAAAAAGTTAAAACGGGGAGATTTCCAATAATAGGCGCGTTTCAATGTCGAATATAATCGAACATTTATAAGTTTTTTTGAAGCCTTCTCCAAAACCCACAGCGTGACAAACGGACGCACGTGCATTTCTGTTTAGGCCTTCGTAAGTTACCTCGTTTCGCGTCCTAACGTAAACGGACGCGGATTTTACCCTCGTCTTCGCTTTAGGAGCCAACTAGCGGCTGGTTTTTAATAATAAAAAAGCTCGCCTCGTAAAACATTCGAAACGCGGAGGGATTTCTCAAGAATTGGCGCGATTCGCGACGCGAAAACGCTCGAGCAAACAGGCACGGTTCTCCCGGGAAAGGCTTTATTTGCCAAGGCCCGCGTCGATTGTAGAAGGGAGAACCGCTCTCGAAAACGCGTCTACCCGTGGACGCGTCGAGAGGCGGCCGGCGACTGCACGTGTCACGGCGGAACAGGTGTGCGCTCGCCGCCGAGGGCAATCGTTCGGCGAGCGGGCATCTTATTGTGCGATCGGCCTTCTAGTTTCTCGAAAGGTAAACAGTGAAATTTACGAGCGCGTAAAGGAGAGAATGCTGGATGGGAAGAGTTTGTTTGTGCCCGGCAGGAATTCCGACCCGGAGCTTGACCTACAGCGAAGATACCAGTAAAAAGAATCGCTATAATAGGCGATTTGGACAACGCTTCTTCTATTATTAGACCAAAGAACAGGCTAGACGTACGCGTTCGCGTTCGGTGGCCGAAAAACGTTGGGAACTTAATAAAATTAACTAAATTTTGTTATTCAAATTGTAATAATATTATTAATAATAACATAAATGTATAATATTGTTATATGTGTGACACTTCCTATTCTTGACATGCCAAGGTTTTACTGAGAGCTATTCACAAGACCGACTGCATTACGGGCTTAGTCGCAGTTTTGCGTCCGATTGCTAACTCGTCACACGTAGCCATTGACAGCGCCTCGCTAGGGGGAGATTTTCTTCTTGTGATGACGTCCCTTCGTTACTAGCCTCAGTAAAATATTCCCAAAAGTGACAAAATTATGGAACAATATTATGGACTTATGATAATAATAATTATCCGCTAGGCAAGGCACCACTAGCCTTTTAATTCAGGTGACCAGGCTACGACGCGTAGGAGGGTGGTGGAAAGCCCTTCATGCCAGGCGAGCCAACAGCCCACTACACTAACTATTACCGTTAACCTCTACAAGTTTTTATGGAAAGGGGAAACCGAAGAACTCGGCGAAAACCAATTTTAGGCAGTGGGGAGAGAACTGGAGTGGTTCCGAGTTTCCACCCAGTGCCAAAAGCTGGGATCGAACCCGGCTACTCTTGTTGCGAGGAGAAAGTGCTAACCATATTTCGAGACACGTTTTGCAGCATAGTCTGTGCACAATAAAGTTACGGCTATACACGATCACTAACGCGTTTTCTAGGGCGTGCTTAATTGATCTATTTGCAAAATTTGCATATTCACAGATATTTTTGGTTAGGTTCTAGAAACTACCGTCTGCCATATTGTGGTTTAGTAACGAATCTGGTGCAATTTTTAAACATGGCAGTTTTTAGAAACAAATTGTATTTGACAGTTTCTGGAGTTTCAGCCACAGAAAAATATTTCACTTTTTGCTAAGCGAAATATGTCCAATAACATAAGTAAAAGAGTGATTGACTAAATCAATATACTATTGGAAACACAGATGGCGCCATATTCCACTTTGCTAGATGTTTGCTTAAAGGCCGACTACATAGTTATTCGGTTTACTCTGTCTTTCACTGGACGCTGGCTCGCTGCAAGACACATGTGCTATGCAAACAGCCAACTACCAGTGTACGACAGAGTAAACCGAATAACTATGTAGTCGGCCTTTAAAAGGAGTATAAACTAAATCAAAAAATCGTCTGATAACACGAGCTAAGACTTATTTTTAACGAAACTAGCGCCAAACACCCCTCGCTTGTGGTGGCCGAAATGTTAAATTCGTTGATATATCATAAATATGTAAAGGTGTAAAATGTGAAAATGACACTGCTTTGGCATATTTACCATATTTAGTCCCTTTAACAAAATTTGGAACCAAGAATTGAGAGGCGTAGACCTTCACGAGTCGCTGAAACTGTCTATTATAGGATCAAGCTGATCTCCGACGTCTACTACACTCAATCGCGTAATAAAAAGTCAAGAAAGGCAATTGGAATGTTCGGAACATTCTGAAAGTCAAATAAAATATCGTCTTAAAAAAGGTATAATTCGTGTTTGTCCAGCTCGGTGGGCATCGTCTATTGTGCAGTGGCCCGCGAATGGGCCCCCGCCGACCCGGGCCTTTATTTCTATCAGCGAGACGTCGCCCCCTCCGCCCATTCGGCCCTCCCCCTGAAACTGATATGGGACCGGGCACAATAGCTCGCCCGGGGCTTACGACCAGTTGTCAACTCCGCGCGGACCAAAAAAGGGGTCTCCGTTTGTTATCTCGTCAAGCCAGGATTCCGACCATTTTTGCACGTGCGACGGACAATGCGGGAATATCCCAAATTTTATCTTCCCCCCCCCCCACCCAACTATTTCTCCACCCGCGAATCGAGAAAAACATTCCTGATGTCCTCATAACAAAAATATAAAAAAATCAAGTCCAAATATACCGCCCTCGTTTCACTATAGTCTGAGATAAATTAAAACTTAATTTTGTTTCTCTAAATAATATATAAATAACGGGGTTTGAAATTTAGTGCGCACAGCTGACAACCGATCAGATCATACGGGTCGTAATTATTAAATATCTGGAGATATTAATTCCATCAAGTTAATCTTTAATATTTCCGATTCATTATCCCAAGTACAGGGTTCGTACAAATTTTCCGGAATTAAATTCCCTGACATTTCCAGGTTTTCCGTGACTAAATTGCCAAATTTCCCTGTCCATTTTTGTAGATTAAATTTATGTTTTGAGGTAAAATCTTGAAAAATGTTAATTATGTATTTTTAATACATTTTTCAAAAATTTATTTGCCGGATTTTTTTGGACAATTTTAAAATTCCCTTACTATTTTGGACCATTTTAAATTTCCCTGAGTATTTCCTGACCATTGGGAATCATTTTCCAATTCCCTGACTTTTCCCTGACCTTTTGGAAACATTTTCAAATTCCCTGACTTTTCCAGGTATTCCAGGTCGTGTACGAACTCTGAAGTAATATCCTTTAACATATGAAAAGTATCTGCCATATTTAATCCGACCAAATTCACTTAATTAAACAGTTAACTAAATCGAAATAAACAATAATTAAAATTTCACGTCACAGATCACGAGGTTAAACGCCATACGATCCCGCGAAATAATCACGTGACCACCATGGGCGTCTTAATGTCATGGCCGACCTATACGCGTTACCATGGCAACGAACACAATAGCTGTTTATTACGTGCACACCAACAGTGCAAATGAATGACATACAAGGGCTCGCACGATATTAGATGAGTATATGGGGATACTCTGATATCTGGTAATCATTACCTCGGTTCAGATAACTCAACTGGGATCTTGGAATCGGTTGAAAGTACTATTAAAATTTAATAGTTAAAATAATAAATATTTTGCCGAATGAAAGTAGATTTGCTTACGATTAACCATTATCATAATATTCTTACAGGATAATAACATTTACAACGCTCAAAGACATACTTACATATAAAAAAACTGTAATCTCAACCAGTAAACAACATGATATTGGGTATAGCATAGGTAACAATATAACATAATTATGGAAATTATCAAAACGTATGACAGGGTTGCCACAATATTCTCAGATTCAAATTCCCGGACCATTTAAGTTATTTTCCCTGGCTTTTTATGGCCAAAATTAGACAGTTTTAAACTTTTAATTTAATTTAATCAACTTCAACGTAAAAAAACCTTTCAATGATCTAAATAATAATAACATAATTTATCATATATCTAGATTAAAATTACCTTAAAAAGTGTGCCGATAAAACTAAATGCCCGGACATTTTACAAATTCTTACGTGCAGCAACACTGTATGACTGAACCGAGTAACCATAGTTATTAGGCAATGTAGATTTAGTTCTCAGCACAAAGCCCCCTAGTGTCTAAATATATTACTACCAAGGACGATAAAATGCTACTCAGTTCGAGTGCAAGTCCAATTCAGCGTTGGAATAGTAACTGTGTCGAAAAAAGTCTTAAAATTAGCATTAAAACAATAATAATGGACTTGGTATTACGTTACTTATGGGTAAAAGACATTTAAAGTTAATTCTACTATTCGCGACCGATACGAGTCTGGTTTTTGGATAAGAAATTTAGTTTTCATTTGTTTTATATCCATAATCGAAAATTATCCGTATAATTTCATATTAAATCGTTTTATAACCGCGAATAATATCCATAAATAAACAGCTAACCGTTATTTTGCCGGTTAATTTATCTGTTTCCCCGAGCTCTGTTAAGAGATATACATTTGCTGATAAATACTATATAATATCATAAATATGATAGTGAAATCTAAGAGTTAAATTTAGATGCTCTAAAATAAAATCTTCAAAGAATTTAAGGGTTCTGGAGAAATTTGGTCAAGATGGCGACTACAGCGTGAATAAAACCATTCGCGTTGTGAAATCGAACCGTTAATTTTAGATGATCTAAAAATAAAGTTTCAAAAGAATTCGCGACCGAAACGAGTATAGATGACGTAACGGCGCTAGTTTCTCCGAGGTAGCGCCTATGATCTAGCGTCTGCAACCGACAAATTAAAAAGTCATAAGAAAGTTTTGTTCTTAAATAAACTTATCAAAATTTAATTAAACGATGCAAAAATTATATTAAAATGCAAGTATCATTATTCAGGGTTGCCACAAAATTTTCAGATTCAAATTCCCTGACTATTCCCTTACTTAATAAGGCCAAAATTTTAATTTTATCAGAAGTTAATAAATTCAGATGAACTTATATTTCAGTAAAAAGGTTATTGCAATGTTGAAAAAATTAGCCAAACATTCAAGGAAATAAATGATAATCGTGGAATTTGTCATAGATCTAGAGTTAAATTACCTTCAAAAAGTGCCCAGATAAAATTGAATTCCCTGACTTTTCTGGCCCATTTTTAAATTCCCTGACGTGTGGCAACCCTGTTATTTATAAAGTTAAATTTAAGAATAACGATGGTGAAAAACTAATAGCGTCTGATTTAGCCGCTACCTAGCTTTCAATGGCAAAACAAAGAGGGCGTAGCGGTAGTTTTCGGTCGCGATAAATAACGAAGCTTTGTTATATTTTCTACTTTCAATTCATTTTACAGAAACATCTATTACACCCTAATAAAAACACGGGTTAGCTTTAAGGGGGGGCGTAGCTGGGGGGGGGGTTCCAACGTCTCCTTAATCGGGAAATAACAAGGTTCAAAGGGCGGAACGGCGGGCACGCGCCCCAAATTAGCGAGTGAGGACAAGAAGGCGCAAAAACGGGTCCCTCTGGTGGTCACTGTCCAAATTAACACGCATGGCGGCCCAGCCCCGCGCGCCGAGGGAGGAACCGACCCCGGAGAGCGGGGTCCACCTTTTCCGCGGAACTAAGCCGCGGAAAAGCGTTCCCGCGCTACGTCTAATCATCAAATACGACTCGCCAATTTCGCCCGCGTCGAAGTTCCGGGGTGAAGGATACACTAATTTATTTCCTATTACTTATATACTCTATTGAAAACGGCAGCCACCAGAGGGGGTGCTGGGTACGGGATAACCCCATCTCTTTTACGGCTCGTAACAGCGCCGCGGACAACGGGCAGATGCGCCCAGCGGTCAACAATAAAAATATCATTGTCACCCGTGAATATATGACATTGACCAGAAGGGAGATATAAATAGAAAACATTATAAATGAGAGAATGGAGATAATATTTAAATTGCTGTCTACGTATCCGCGTTTTATTGTAAGGGAAATGTAAACACGCGAATCAATAGTTCCACAAACACGGAAACTTGTTTAGAAAACTATCAATGTTTCGGCTTTAAATTTTACGTTTTCCGGCCCCTAGCGGTTATTTTCTCCGCGATGCAATCATTTTCGGAAACAATTTAAGGAACATTGAATGAAAATGCTAAATTACTTGGTACAGGCCCGACGAAAGGGTACCGGGGCCCCGGGTTTGGACCAGTCTCCTTTAAGAACCTATCTACCGTTATAGCCGGCTTTCTTGGGACGCAGAATTACCGAGCTCGAGCCCGCTCTCTTGGGGCCCTGACTGTGGACAGGGCCTGCATTGGGTCACAACTATCGAGTCGACCACCTAGGCCCTCACGTTTTCCGGGGGCCCCACTTTCAGTGTCAAACTATTTTCTAATCTCTCGCTGCCTAGGGCCCCGCAAACCGTAACGCCGGGCCTAACTGTGTAGGTTTAGTAACGGCCATAATAAGAAAGTAACTTTATGAGCTTTAACTCCATGGAGTTGGGTTTTTGTTGGTAAACATCGTAGCGCCTGGTAGTGCACTTCTCACTGAGCACGGGATTTCAAGGGCGTATATTGGAACGCGTCTTCTGCCGCCATGAAAGAAGTATTAGAAAGAAAGTTTTACTGACTAGGTAATAAAGGCAAGTGCCTAGGGCCCGCGCTATCCTAAATAATAATAATCAGCTAGGCTAATGCCCAAGGCACCACCTTAGGCCTAAGTCATCAAGCGACTTTTGAAGCCATTATAATTCAGGTGGCCGGGTGACAACGCGTAGGAGGGTGGTGGCCAGCCCTTCATGCCGCACGAGCCAACAGCTCCCTACACTCACTATTACCGTTAACCTCAAAGTCCTGTACGTTTATTTACAGTTATTTTAGGAAAGAAATGGAAATGGTACATTGTGACCCGGTTAGAGCACTTGGACTGGGGTCTATGGGCAATATAGGCAATATCCTAGGACCCGTATTCTAAAGGTAAGTTTCCCTACACTTATTTTAGGTGAAAATGAAAATGGTACATTGTGGCCCGGTGAGAAGACTTTGACTAAAGCCCGGAAACCCGCTAGGGCGGCCCTGAGTATTACCTCCCAACCACACGGAGTTAGCAAACCCTAATTTAACATAGTACATCAATGGATTACCTCAAGTTCGTCGGATATAGTCCGAAAGGAGAGAGTAACCGTGGCACGATAGAGGTTTCTTCAACGAGGAGAACCGTCGCCAAGTCCAACTCGAGCGGACGTACCTCGAGAAAGGATGTCCACGCGACAAAACGCGGCCGAGACTGTGGCCAGCGAGAGACGGCGACTGGCGTCGAATTCCGCGTGTGGCTCGGATGTTGGATGCTGGCGTCGCGTCGAATACATCAAACGGCGAAAGGTTTTTATATCAAAAGCGGATTTAAAAGACGACACTCTCGCGCAAAGGCTTACGGCTTATAATAAGCCAAGGTATTATAAGCTCCCAGCCGGAGAGAAAGTCGCAAAAAATGAGAGAGCAAACGACAAGAGGAGGATTTAAAAAAAGAAGAACGGAGGCTGGAATCCGCACCTATATACTAATCGTCCGTGACGACGCAATCCGCTTTGCGCCCGAAGCCGGACTTCACCAGACGCTGAGGCCAAAGGCGCCGGGATAGGCGCCCAACGCGGCCCGGGATCCCACCTGGCCGTTGATCCTCTTTCGGAAGGAACGCGCCGACGGATTTTAATTCGTATGTTTACCCTAATTCCGGCGAAAGAGTCCTTCGCCAAAGAGGGAATTAAGGGCCAGGGGGCCCGGATTTTGGACCGAGAAATTCAACTACATCATAATCAGCTTGTAAATATTACCGGGGAGGGGACGAATTCCAAACCAGGGAATGGGGGGGGAGGGACACGGAGGGCGAAAGAGGAAAGCGAGGTATTAGATTACTTTGGCAGTTCGGACTCTACAATTACCAGCTTTGGAAAGTAAGCTTTTCGAAAAATAGACTTGATATCGCGAAGACGAAATGATGGGCCGCTTCTTAAAATACTCGTCGTAAAGGTACACCCGAGATGATACCGGTCCGGGTTTAAGGAGTAGCGGAAGGGGGGGGGGGTGTGATGTTGGAACTTAAGCTACAGGGACCATCCGTCAATGCAGTTAAGGAGCTTCGTCCCCCCCCCCCCCCCTCGATGGCGTCCCTTTTTCGTCTTTCTAATCGGCTTTGGGCTGATATCCCCTTCGGCCGGCGCGTTAAGCCTTCCTAGGACGGCTTAACGCGATGCCGGCGGCCCGACAGACGAGCTCAAATCCGTAGCCCCAGAAACTGGCCAAATTCGAATACCTAAACACACACCGTCCCCAGACATCCGCGAGAAAACGAGTGGACGCGTTCCGTAGACGCTCCACAAGAACCGCGAAGACACGCTGTTAAAGCGGCCGGGACGCGAAACTACGCGGTTTAAAGTAACGCGAGAAACGTAATGATAGCGTATAACGATTCCGTTCGGTCGTTGTCGAACGGAATCGCTCGTTAACGATTTAGAAAGGATAGCCAAAAATGCAAGAGTAATAATGAAATAAAAGAATGTGTTTGTTCTTACAGTACTCACCCGGGTAACCGATCGCACCGGGGTGATGCAGCAGGTCGTTCGAGGACGTCAGGCCCAGGCCGACGGCGGCGGCGGCGTACGGACTACTCTTCAGGTAAGCCATTCCGGGGAAGCCTGAAGAGCTGCAGCTCGTCGGAGTCTGGAAAGCCAGCTCGGAAGCTTTGTCTCTTCACTCCTACTTGAATAGAACGACGGGACCACTGACGGACGACTCGAAGCGCCGCGGACACGGATTGACCACCGCCTTGACCTAAAACCAACAAAAAACAAAAACAAAAACACGTTAAAATCAAAATATCAGGCGTTAGATTTGCAAAATGCATTTCCGATTTTTCAAACGAACGATAAATAAATAATACGAATGAAAAGTTAAGTAATTAACGCCCCCTATTAAAGATTAAAATGGTTAAGTTGTTAAGTCCTAGTATTTAGTAGTAGGTCACAAAATGCGCACCCAAAAAAATATCGGCGGAAGATTATAAGCCGTACTCGAAGACAGCCAATTCCTGAGCAACCATGGTTTGGTGTCTCTTCGGCGGGCTCCCGAAGTCGAGCCGAGTTCCGCGCGTGCCACGCCGAGGATTTGCGCCTCCCCCTTTCGCCCTCCCCCGCTCCCCAACAAGCAACAAGCCCAGCTGTGTACCGGCGCTGGAACAGACGTCAGTAGCGGACCATTCCCCCTACTTCGCCTTCCCCCCTCCCCGCTACGAAAGAGGAGGGGGAAGTTTCAAACCTCCCCCCCCCTCTCGAAGAACGGCTACGTTCGCCAACTAGCAACCCATCATGGCCCCCTCGGGATTATTATTCGAGCTATAGTCGAGAATCCTAACAAGCTACCCTCCAACAACTTTTTTCGGGACTTCTCCCTCTAGAAAGGTAGGCGGATGATTCTCTCCAAATTAATTTCAACCTAGCGAGCGCGACGATCGAGGGAGATAAGCGGGTAGCGAACGCGAGGGCGGGAGGCCGCTCTCGATCGCGATAACCTCCGCTATCAGGTTAGGTTGGCATCTCCTCGCAATTGCGCCAGGAAAGAGGCATTATACAATCTTACGGGAAAGTTTTTTCGCGTCGCGGCCCTCGCCGTTCCCTCCCGCCAGAGCGCGCCACTCGGCTCCTCCGATAAGGCGCCTGCGCGACCAATGGAGGGTCTAGTAGGCAGGAGAGGCGTTGTCAAGGGAACCGTCCAAGCCGCGTCTCTATTGGTTAGGATTTTCTAGGCGGAAAATGGAGCGAGGCGTCGAGGTGGAGTCTCGCGACGAGAGAAACAACGTCGTTTTCGTCGAAGCCAAGGCCTACAAATAGCAAAGTTTTATACGGCCCCAGAAATAGAATGATGACGAAGAAAGGGGGAGGGGGAGGGGGGTGAGACCCACCGAAATCGAAAAGAAAAGTTGATGTAAAGCGCATTAGGCGTCGCTCTTTTTGATATAACCCCGCGTCTACTCTTCCCACGTAGAGCCAAGTCACGATCTGACGCGTTACAGTCTGCACCCCCGTTGCCGCCTTCATCCGAATTGTCAGGCGAGTTCCGTCCATTCCCGCTTTGAAAGCGTCCGTGGATACGCCCGGAGGACTATACGAAGGCGAGACGTCGTGCGTTTCCAACTAAGAGGAGAGAGCTGCAGTCTCGGTATGAAGAAAATTGATTGGAATGTTTCTCGCCCATTCCCGATGACTGCTGCAGCTGCCTTTTCTTTATTTTACTTTATTTCTAGCAACTTTTCTCTTATATAACCTTTTTCTTTGGTGATTTATTTTACTGGGTGGGAGGGGTAAAGCGCGTACGAAGCCGGGAGAGGGTGAAATAAGTTAAATTGACAAATAAGGTGGCCAATTAAGGAGCGCGATTGAAAGAAACTACCCGTCTAGACGAGAACGTCTTTATGTTATCGAGGACGTTCGCGGTATCAAATACTACCAAGGCCTAACGTCGCTGTGTTAGGATATAAAAATTAGTTACTAAGCCTACTAGACTTTATATAATGTATATTTTCGCGCGCAAAAAAAGGAATTTTAATTTGTTAATTCAAGTAACGCCATCTGTCGGGGACTTGTTTATAAATATTTTTAAAGACGCAATAATTGAATAAGTCACATTAATTGGTAATCTAACAATAATTTTTGTATTTAAGATTAATGTTAAAATAAAATCTAAATTTCTGCTTTAATTAAAGTTGCGGGAATTAAATCAAAAGTTAATTTATTTTTTATTAATTACAGACAGATAAGTGAAAGGCGATACAATTGGAGAAAATCTAGAGTTTTCCGTTTGAGAGCAGAGCTTAGGACTTGAAAGCTAGTCTAGAACGTTCTCAGAACCCTAAATAGGTTCATGGTGGAGTTAATGAACTACTCTTATTAATTATTAAACTTTAAATACCGAGTAGTAAGAAACCGGGGTTAAAAATGTATTTAAAAAAATAATAATAATTTGAAGTCCGTATGTATATTTACTGAATTGTAAAAACATTTTTATTAAATAAAATAATTTTTATTTTTATTATTATTATTATTATTAAATAGTAAAATTAATATATTGTGCGTGTTAACTTAAATTGATCATAATTAAATTTAATTATAACTTATAATTTAGTTGACATTGATAAAAGAACTGCTTTTGTTCAAAAATCGATTTGAATCAAGTTTTTCAAAAAAACTATATGATAACAAAGCTTTATAATCATACTAGCACAAACAACATAATAAATATAAGTATGACAATTAACTACGTCAGCCAAACAAAATCCACAAATAGCGCCACCCAGTAGAACCGAGGCTTTATTTTAAAACGCTTTCAAAATGAAAACTAAATTATGATAATAAAAAAATAATCTACGAATAACAAATTCACGATCAAGTATGAAAATTAATTTAATTTTAAATTCAACCCTTTAAACAAAAAAAGAAACCTATCGCAAAACAACGCGGAAGGCGGTAAAAGATTAGCAGGGTCAGTTTCCAGAGGTGGGCAAAAAGTTGCGAGCGTTCGGAAAAATGAGCATATAGAGTTTTAAACACGGCTTGCTCAAGTGAGCGAGTACTCAAGGCAAACGAGTTTATTTTCTCTATCTCTAATTGAGAAGCCTCTGGGCGAGCGCCGAATAGTTCGCTCCGGCGTTGATGGCTGACGGCGCGCTGAGGGAGATTCTCCCCTCGACGGGTTAGTTCCCTCACTTTTAAGCGCTCACCGCGCGCTGAGCGAGATCTCCCGATCGTCGGAATAGCCCCCTCACTTTTAAGCGACGCGTTAGTACCCTCAGTAGAAAGCGCTGACGCAGCGTTGAGGGAAAATTACCGAGAGAAGGAATAGTTCGCTCAGATTTGAGCGCTAGCTACGAGCGGATTTTGATCATGGTGAGCGACGGTAAAGTTCGTTTACGCAAATCGCTCACAGCGCGGCGAGAAAAAATTTCAAAAATCAAACATTAAACTATTACTCGGCTATGGGTTTATTATTTACTTTTTTTATTAATAAAATGAAGGGTACTCTAAACGTCGGGAGTTAATGATATCTCCGATTGAATAAAATTCAAAGGTTCTTCCGAATTTATCCAACGATAAACTAGACTGCAAATATTCCGTTTAGTGTTAAAAGAGCTTTATTAAATATTAAAAGCCACAAATTATAACAATAAGCGCTAGTATACATTCTTTTGGTCTTGACAAACTTGGCAGGTGAAATGGGCTACGCGGTACGCGTTTCTTCATTTTTAGGGGATTGTGGCTCGCGCTACTTTAAAGGAAAATATTAGCGCGCTCTCAACTTAAATTAATGATCGGTACCATAAAAACAAGTGGACATTTACTAACCCCTAATCCAACTCATTTGTAAATCTCCAGAATTTAATAGACAGTTTTAGCAACTACCTACAGGGGCGGTGCCAGAAGATTCTTAGGTGTAGGCTAATAATGTTTATCATTTGTGGGCCCCCTGTTCCTCAATATTGGACTTAAAATTAAATTTTGCAAATTCAGGTAATTTATTTATTATTTGATATTAGTGCGGTTTTTAAAATTTTACAGTATTAACTATCATCACATATTTTATTTGAATTTAAAAATCGACTTGATGTGGCCCCGTCAGATCGATTTGTGGGCCCCTATTTGAACACAAAAGTAGGCTATAGCTCGGGTTGCCTACCCCTAACGCCGCTCCTGACTACCTACACCGGGATTTTATTCACAGTGAACGACGACAGAGTTCGTTTACGGTAAATCGCGAAGAGCAAACATTTCAAAAATTAAACTTCACATTTGACGGTATGAACAAGTTAATAATAAGATTATTTTTAATGTATATGTAAAATATAATACAATATCTTTGCATATAACCATCTTCGATTTTGTCCATTGTTTATGACATCGACAAAAATAACCATATCATCAAATGATCAAGCTAATTGCGAAGATTCACGGTTTTTAAATAATAATTTTTTTCAGAAAAAAAGGGAGGGGTTGGAATTAATATAATGGCCAGCCTGTGCCAATATTAAAACTGTTTTAGTTCCAAATTGAGGTAACTCGATTTACGCGAATTTTCTTTTTTGCCGTTTTTCAAACTTCCTTTACACTAAAAATATAAATATTACAAATAGCGGCCAATGTATAGTTACAAAGTTATCGATTATTTTCCATTTTTAAAAAGCATTACGTTATAATTTTTTTTCCAATTTAAATAATATTTTTTAGATACCTGGTTTTGAAACTAATAGCGTTCTTTTCGTTTTTATTTCACACCGAATTTTAGAAATAATAAAAATGTTTGAATAATTCTAATGTCTAGTTTGTGCGGGTAACAAAAATCAACAGTGAAGAAGCTGTCAACGATCACCGTCAAGCTCAGCATGTGGGGAGTGGGGACCCGCTGGCTGCCGGTGAGTATGAACAAGGAATAAGGGGGGTGGCATTACCAAGGTAACCTATTTAAAGTTACAATAGACAGTAGGCTATAATCACTATGCTGTAAACATCTGTGTCGCGCGAAAGCGATCCAAATGTAACGACTGACGATTACGATAAAAATTACATCATTCTTCCGAACTTCAAAAGGGCGTTATTTTATTTCTGGGGGGGGGGGATTTCTATTTGAACTTGTAATAACTTACACACAAATATTTTCTTTACATTTTTCTGTTTTTATTGCTTACGATGTTACACTTTATATACAATATTGGAAGTATTTCAATAATTGATACCTACAAAGATTCTCAAAAAAAATTGTGTGGATCGTGTCATTTTCGCCTAATTTGGTATGCATATGTTTCTTAACAATGAAACGAAACCAAAATTAGTTACAGACATACGCCAAACGAGGAGGCAATGAACACCGCTAATGCCCCACAATGGAACATTTTGAAAAAAAAAGGATCCACCGTGGAACTTCGTATGTCATTAGAAAGTGTTCATCTTGTAAAATACGGAAGCGAACTTAAAGCCTGAAACTGAATAAAAAAACTCAAGCCACAGTCGAAGTACTATAACTCCAAAACTATGGACTCGAAAAAATTAAACTTCGAAGGCGAGAAAAATTATGAACAGCTAAAGCAAAAAACACGAAAAAATTAAACTAAGGAAGGACCGAAATACGAATCGAAAGACGCAGACTTGAGAAAAGTCGACAAGAAACTGTAACGAAATGAGAAAGGAACCTACTATTTATACTATTATTGTAGAAAGGATTACGAAGCGAGGTATAAGTATAGGAAACTTCGAAATTGCCCTAGCATTGGCTAAGACCCAAGGGAGGGGCGACTCATTGGCGTCAGTTCGGAATTCTGGCGTTGACCCCCCGTCATATGACGTTAAGAAGTACACGCTATTGTTGAAATTGAAAACTGCGAGAATGAAGAAAATGGGTTCGATGCTAAATAGAAAAAACCCTCCATCGACTGTCCCCCTATTTTAATATTTTTGTCAGGTGCAGTAACGAGTAAGTGGCGCCCTTGCTGTCTGGAATGGGCAGTGTTGAAAAAAAAAAGCCCAAAGTGGGAAAAAAGGTTTGCAGAGCCAAATAGGATTTTATGAATCGGGCCAAGCCGCCAATTCAATGCTTTTGAATTAACTAATATTATTCTAATGTCTGAATATGTCGGCTATAGATTCCAAGGTTCAATAATATCTAATCGGCCCGATTAGTCGCAACTTAGTAAATAGTAACACAGAATAAATAAATATTGTAAATAAATGTAGTAAAAATAGCTAATAATACCATTAGTTAATAATATTGTTACATAAGTATGACACGTCTTATTCTTTATATGCAAAACGTTTACTGATAACTAGCCACAAGAGACACTCTATACAGGGTCTTTTTTTTTGCTCGGAAAAGTGTTTTTTTTCAAAAACTATTTATAGTACCGATTTCAAATTTGGAAGGTCAATTCTCTATACCGGGGGACATCAGTTTGAGAAATTTGAGCGTTTTCGGTAATGTTTTTCACCAATTTTGAAAAATTATTTTTCGACCACTAGGTGCGAGATAAAAAATTTCTATTATAAAGTTGTAGGCCGTCATCGAAAACCCTTAAAAATTGTTCACTCGACGAAAAACAATTTATTTATCAGTGAAAATTCGAGCTTGAAAAATTTACAAGTTGGTGAAGCCAAATTACGATTGTTTGAAACGATAATTGAAACCGAATTACCTAATCCAGTTGAAACTTTGGTTAAAAAAACGACCGGATTTAAAAAACACGAGGCTATAGGTCAATCCTAAACATGCATTGGGTATTTAAAGGAAAACTTTGGGAGATTATTATCAGTGTTTGATAATATTCCGAACTATGCCTCGTTATTCAGTAGCTGAGCGTACCGAGATAGTTGCCATTTACTATGGAGAAGCAGCGCAAAACCTTAGAAGAGTGACTGAAATCTTCGCAGAAAGACATCCAAATGGAGCACCATCTGTAAATACAGTAAGACGAGCAATTCACGATTTCAATCAATTTGGTAACTTGCAACCTAGGTTTCGCGGATTGGGTCAACCGGATTTAGACTTCGAGAACAATGTACTCGCGTACTTTGTGGCATATCCTCGTCACAGTTGCGCTAAAGCCGCTGCTGATTTGGGTTGTTCTGCAAATCGTGTGTGGAAAATTCTTCATAAGAATCGCTATCACCCATACAGAGCTACGCTCCACCAAGGACTAATTGACGGAGACCATCAAAGACGTTATGAATTTAGCAACTGGTTACTAAATGCTGTCCAAGAAGATAGACAATTTTTGCGCCATGTTTTGTTCTCCGACGAAGCGTCATTTTCTAGAGATGGGCCCTTTAATCATCAAAACAGCCATCTTTGGTCTGACATCAACCCACATTGGGGTTTTGAATATCATCACCAGGTTCAATTTGAACGGGTCAATGTTTGGGTTGGACTTGTTGGAAACCGTTTGTTTGGTCCCTTTTTCCTGCCGACGAACCTCAACGGCCAAAGGTATTTACATTTTCTACAGAACGAACTGAGTGACGCAATCGACGACCTTCCATTGGCTGAAAGACGTCAGTTGTGGTTTCAGC